>NC_085022.1:19259130-19266597 GCF_963692335.1 Osmerus eperlanus | reverse complement strand
TCTCTCTTTCTCTCTCCTCTCACACACACAAACATGCAAACCAAAATCAAACACATCCTCAAAAAAAAGAGATTTGCAACAACACATTTTTCAAAGTTTGAGTCCAAGTGAAGTGACCAGTGAAGTCAAACCCAAGCCCAGACCAAGTCCTGTCCAACACGGCTCCACCTCTCACCGGAGCCTTTTATTAACCTGGATTCAACCAGGCAAGTCATTAAGAACAAATTCTTATTTACAATGAAGCCTAGTAAGTGGCAAGTCACTTGAGGGGAAAGATGCAACAGGAGCATGCTGGCAGCCCCCAGGCTGGACTGTGAAGGCCGGCTCTCACACGCCACGACCAATCAGCAGCTGAACCTCTCTATGCTACAACCAATCAGTGATCATGCCGGTGCTCAGTCTGGTGCATCAGTCTGGCAGTAGACCATCAGGCCAGGTTGAGATCTCTAATGTGATCTGGTGATTCCACTTTGCTACCTGTCTGGCAATCTGGACTACTGTTTTCAGGACACACACACACGCACACAGAAATCCTGTGCTGCAAACGATGGGATTTATTCTGGTCTGTCACCTTAAGCTGCTTACGCACCTGTCGCAATCCAAATGTCTAAAGATTAAACTGCTAATGGCAAACACCCACTAGCACTAGCAGGGATAACTGTTTCTACACTGACACACTCTGCCTGCCTGTCTGTCTGCATGTCTGTCTGTCTGTATTTCTATTCTATTTTCTTGCCTGCCTATCCGCTTTTCTGTCTGCCTGTGTCTGTCTGTCTGTCTGTCTGTCTGCCAGTCATGAGATGCAGTCTAGCAGAGGATTCTGCTGAATCACCCTCTGCAGCACTGTAGGGATGGTTGTGCAACATCTTTCTGTGTCACTCTGCACTCCAAAATGGTCTCAGGACATCAACGTTAATGCAGTGTGTGTGTGTGTGTGTCCTCATCGGTGTCTGATGTAAGACATGTAGAGGAAACTGCCGACTCAACGCTGCAGCGGAGGTGACCTTGGCTTGTCGAGTCAGAGACACAGTCAAGATTATGCAAGGCCACCAAACTTAACTCCCCTTTTTATCTTCTAACTTGGTCAAAACTACCCAGAATGTGAATTTCTTGCCCTACATACACTCACCCACGCCTGAGTTTTGTGCTGTGTGTGAGTGTGTGTGTGAGTGAGTGTGTGTAAGTGTGTGTGCGTGTGTGTGTGTGAGTGTGTGTGTTAGGCAGTAAGCAGACAGAGTGCTACAGAGGCATATTTCAGAGGCTGGTATGAAAGCACTAGAGTGAGTCACGCTCCAGCATTTCTGCCCAGTAAACTTAACCCACTTTCTCCTCTGCTGAAGAGCCTGACACACACACCTATACACACACTCACACACACACACACACACACACACACACGCACACACACACACACACACACCCACACACACACCCACACACACACATATGTCAGTATGATATAGTGTAAGAGCGCATTCTGTTTCCCAACACTGATTCAAGAATGAGCACTGTCGACTGCAAACATGTCTGCTTGCAAGTAGGCGTGCATACACAGAAAAACACACAAACACACATTTACACACTGACACAACTGCACATAGTCCACATGCCTACCGAGTCTCCCCTCATAATAACAAAGCCAATCCCAGTGGGGCGGCCTGATAAGTACAGGTTAATGTTTGATGAACAGCCTACATATTTAATCCAGGTATCCCAGATCCTAAGGAGAAATGGAACTGAACATGAGAACTCTCCTGGAGGAATGATGTAACACAGATAAACACAGGTTAACATGGGATTCCACGTGTGTGTAGAAGATGTGTGTGTGTGTGTGTGTGTAGAAGATGTGTGTGTGTGTGTGTGTAAAGTGAAATCCCGGGGGAGATCACACTGTGGGGTTCCCTCTTACTTTCTCATCTTCTCCCAGTACGCACCTGGGCTGCCAACATTCTGGTCTGAATCTCTGGACCGTGGAGTGACTTACATGCTCACACACTCCCACACACACACGCACACACACGCACACACACAAACTCCCACACACACACTCCCACATTCACACGCTCCATGTCACTCCCATACAGACAAAACCACAGATAGGACACACCGGCACTTCCTGATACCGTACCTGGATGTACATCTCTGCTCTCCCACAGTGACTCATTATGACCCCCCCCCATCTGCTCCACAGATGGGAGCCGCCCTACTGACAGGTCTCCCTGTTACCTCCCTCTGGCCTCCACATCAACACCCAGGCAGGTTGACTCCCTGTGTGTGCCAGGGCGCACCCTACACTTTGCTTTGACAAAAAACGACATGTGTAGTACTTATGTGAGCCTATTGTAGAGGGAGAGAGGAAAGGAGGGGGGGGGGGAGGTAGTATGAAGGGGAGGAGTGAGACCCTCCAAAACGCTGAATATCAGGCCCCCCACAGACCTGTCAACCCCCTCCCCCCAGTCTATTGTCCTTCCTTCACCACCATCCAAAATCAATAGAGAAAGAAGATGAACACTGGGGCACCAAGCTGGGACCCCCCTATCATGTTAGCTCCAGGTTCCTATCACCATGGGAACTGTGTGTGTGTGTTGGGAGGGGGGGGCGGTGCAGGGATATGACTGGCACAGGAGGGTGAGGCGGGGGGGTGGTATTGTGTCTCAACGAGTACAGGGATGGAGGGAAGCATGGAGGGGGCATGAGGGGAGAGAAGGAAGGAAGGGGGGAATTAATCCTGTGTAATTGCCTCTCAGTAGACAGCAAGGGTGGTGAGCCAGTCAGTCTGTCACAGAAAAAGGCTGTAATTATTAATCAACCTACAGCCCTTAGCATATGTTGCTCTCTCTCTCTCTCTCCCTCTCTCTCTTCTCTCCCTCTTTGTCGCGTTGCAACAGCAGGAGGAGAAGGGCGGGGTCATTAATTATATACGTGATAGACCCTTGGCCACACACACACACACACCTGATCCCTCTTCGTCCATGTCATACAGAGTGGATGATGACAGATGAGAGGGTTTGAGGAGTATTGTTCAATGTTTATGGGGGCCAAATGGCAACTACACTGGCCCAGTCTTATTACAGAGGGTTTAATCTGCAGGAGGCTCTTCTGATTGGCTCTATCTATCACACTCGACAACAAGAAGCCAAGGGTATCTGACATGCTGGTAACTAGGACCAAAGTTTACTCTGTAACATTTCACGTCTAGTGATCATACTGTGCATTTATTTTTATTAGACTGAATAAAGGACTTGCCGGTCTACCAAACACCGCTGGTAGTCATCTGTACACCAAGTAGTTGCACCAGAGGATTATACATTGTGTTTGTGTGGAGAGTGTGTGTTGAGGAAAAAGCTTGTGCTTGTGGAAGCCTAGTGGAAGACCAGGGAGTTCCTGCAACAGAGCACCCTCTGCTGGTTCCGTCATCAAACTCAACACTAATGCAAATAATTAGAGAGAGAGAGACACAGAGAGAGAGAGAGACATAGAGAGAGAGAGAGAGAGAGAGAGAGAGAGAGAGAGAGAGAGAGAGAGAGAGAGAGAGAGAGAGAGAGAGAGAGAGAGGAAGGGAGGGAGAGAGAGAGACACAGTGGGATAATAGGGCTGTAACAGGACAGATGGACAGACAGACCACTGGACACAAAAGGTGGATTCAAGGTATTAGGTGTGTGTGTGTTAGTTTCGGTGTATGTGTGTCAGTGAGTGTGTGTGTGTGTGTGTGTGGGGGGGGGGGGTTACCTGTACAGTACATAGGGGGAATGTGTGTGGTCAGCTCTTCTGTCTCCCTGGGCAGGGTCTCTATGTAAATCATGAATAATCATTTGTGCACTTAAGCAGAAAACCTGCATATGCAAAAACAGCATATTATGCTAAAATATGTGCTGCAGAGCAATTGGAATGACTGAACTCTGACAAAGGAATGTGTGCATGTTCAGTCTGGGAAGCAGAAGTCCTGTCAGCAGAAACATCAGTATGCATGCTACATCATCATGGAGCTAAAACCATGGACCAGCATACAGAACCAGGAGACAGAATCAAGACATGGACCTGACCAGCATACAGAACAAGGAGACAGAATCAAGACATGGACCTGGACCAGCATACAGAACCAGTGTGCAAATGTGCAAATGCCTGCAGAGTAAAACTGTGGACTCATAGCAAAGAGGTAAAAATGCCTTTGATACCTTCTCCAAAATGTTATTTGATATATTACATCTCATGTGTGGGATCCTACACCAATCACATCAGCCTTTCTGATGTGTTTTATTAGCCCATCCCCAACACCCCCTTTAAGGAATAACCCCCACCTCCGACCACAACCACCACCATCACCACACACACACACACACACACACACACCATGTATCACCCTACCTTCCACTGCCTTGCACTTTACACACAAGTAATTAAAAAATGAAACACCAAAGGAGTGATGGCAACAAATGAAGCGGAACATTTGCCGGTAGCGTTTCCACGACAACGCCTAGCATCAAGTGCGTCATTAGCTGTGTGGCTCGGGCTGTGAGTCGCCGGGTCGCTCTGATTGATCCCACGGTCCAGCCCTCAGAGGGACGAGAGGGCATTGGATGTGCTGCACACACACACACACACACACTCACCCAAGGACACACACTCAGGATGGTTCCGCTTAGACAGGGACAACAGGGGAGTGAAGAAGTAGAGGGAAGTGGTCGGATCAGGACCTCATAGAGGTAACCTCTTCTATGCCTGCATGAAAATAATTAGAGGAGAAAGGCCTGGCTGCTGAGGTTTTGTCCCTGTAGGAGAGTTACATCTCCTTCTGGCACACACACACACACACACACACAAACACACACACACAAACACACACAGGAGTTTTAACTCTCCTACAGGCCAACCCTCAACCGCCCTGCCTTTCTCCTCTAATTATCTTCATGCAGGCATAGAGGAGGTTACCTCTAGAGGTTCTGATCTGACCACTTCACTCCTCCGGTTTCCTCCCTGCATGAGCTGAACCCTCCTGAGTTTGCCTGCCCACTAAGCTCAGGTCGAGGATGGAGGAAGGGAGGAAGGAGGATATGTGCTGTTTGGGGTAGTACTATTAAGGCTTGAAAGCAGGGAGGTAGGAAATAGAACAGGGGGTAAACTGGCAACCAGACTGTGGCTGCTTGATGGTCTCTCTGTATGTGTGTGTGTGTGTGTGTCTATCTGTCTATCTGTTCTAGCCCCTGGCCAGTCTGTAATGGTTCCATCTGTTAGCATAACCACAGACAGCTGGGCACTGGTGCACACACACGCACGCACACATGCACACACACACACACACACACACACACACACACACACACACACACACACACCACAATCAAACAAAAACTGAAGTAAATGATCTAGGGTAGGGAATTCTACTGTATTAATGATGAAATATTCAAATATAATCCATATGTGTGAGGATGAGAGGCTCTGGGTAGAGGAAGAGAGAGAGGAAGTGAGCGAGGGCACCAGTCAATAGAGGATATGGAAGGAGAGAGGGAGCCAGTAGATAGAGGACATTGCTCTGATTGGTTTGATAGGGCATGACGAGGTTAATTCCAGGTTAACCACTGCTACATTGATCACAAAAGATGATCTCTTTCACACACATGCATACCTGCACAAACACACACACACACACACACACACAAGCAGACACCTGGACACACACACATACAGTAGGACGTCTGGTAATGAGTACATCCCTAATGAGTACATCCCAGTGTTCACCTGACCTACATGCATATATTATACTACAGAAGGTGCCATTGGGGACACTATGTGTGTGTCTGTGCGTGTGTGCGTAGCTATATATGATACATCATTGTCTATAAGTGAGCCAGTCAGGAACCCTGTTGTTTGATGGTGTGTTCTAACCAGGCGTGGTACAGTACAACCAACAATACCAAGGTAGGCCATGGGGATCCTTTTTTAGACTTTTCTTCCATGTCAGGAAGCCAGCCTTATGCATACATGAGTATACGAGTAGTCTTTACCTAACTAGACAAGGAGGCATTACAGAGCAAATCAGTCATGCTTGTTTTATAGATTTACCCTGCTCCACTGGTCATTACTGGCGTGCCTGCTAAAGGACTGTGGAGCGGGAGAAGAGGAAGAGGAAGATAAGCGAGAAGAAGATAAGCGAGAGAGAGACAAGCATGGATGAAAGAGGGCGGGGGGGGGTGAGACTGAGAGGATACAGTATAGCTGCATCAGCGTTAGCACTGAGGCTCAGGAAGACGGTCTCCATCTCTATATCTCTCTCTCTCTATCTCTTCTCTCTCTCTCTCTCTCTCTATCTCTCTGTCCCCCAGGGGGTTGAGTTCACCTTCACCCCCGTCCTGGAAGACACCGTGGAGGAGGACACCTCGTTCTGTGTGGAGCTGGCCTGAATGAAGAAGCTTAGCGGCAAAATGGTGCTCAATGTGTCTGACAAAGATAAATGCTGAAGTCAGTTGAACCCAGGGTATGGCTCCCAGTCCTGCTGGGTTGATTGGGCCTTGGAGGGGGTTGTGGGGGTGGGGACAGATAGGGCAGAGTTGAATGAGCGCCATGGGTCTGTGTAGCCAGCGTCCTCCCCGAAGCAGCCCTCTACCACGCCCTCCCCCCCCCCGAAGTTCTCCTCTGGAACATATCACACACAATCTGGAAAAGCCCATTACAGTAGACGTTTTAAATGCCAACACACAGGGGGGGGGGGGGGGGGGAGAAGGAGAGACAGAGATGCTGTTTTCACTTTAGACGGGGCCTATGTAATGTGGCTGATTCAGTCTGAACCATTCCAAGCAGGACACTGGGAATGAAGGCCTGGAGGAGGGATGAGATGAAAGGAGGGGATTAGGGTGGAGGTGGAGGAGAGAATAGAAGACAGGTGTAGTGCTGTGTGACAACACCATCAGGTCATCTCATTGAGTTAACCCTCTCATCGCTGGTGAGAAGAGCACTCTACACTTCTCAATTCATACCCCAGGGCCGCTTCAGTACACACACACACACACAGACAGACACACACACGCAGGCACACACACACAACTGAAAAATATGACATTTAATCTGGTTGTTGCACATTAGTTTACCACTTTTCTCCCACGCACATATACGCATGTCTGCTTTCAGATCTGAGCTTCTTGCCACTACTATGAAGTTTATTTGCAGACTCAAACAATGTGTTCTAACATTCGGATTCAACTGGTTAGTGCAGAAGAAAAAAAAACATTTTACAAAGAGAAACATTTATTACAATGATGTCAAACACACTATGAATATGAACATACAGCACAGCACAGGAAGAGAAGCCCTGCCACCCTGCGGAAGCAAGCTTAACTTTTAATACATACATTTGTTCTGTTCTTTCTCTCCCTCACAAATAGCTGCTATGGATATCTTGTACTAGAGAGGGAGAGGCACCACTATGAACAAGCCCTGTGTCACTCTTTCAAGGATTCGTTGTTGATCTGGGTA
>NC_085022.1:18894130-18944130 GCF_963692335.1 Osmerus eperlanus | reverse complement strand
GGAGAGGGAGAGGGAGGGGGAGGGGGAGAGGGAGAGGGAGAGGGAGAGGGAGAGGGAGAGGGAGAGGGAGAGGGAGAGGGAGAGGGAGAGGGAGAGGGAGAGAGAAGGGGGGGTGGCTTTTGAGTTTTTACTGTGACACATTTTGCAGGTCTTGCCGTTTAGGGAAAATGGGGACAGATTATAGTATGCCACAATAGCCAGGCTACAGCAAACGGTGCAGACAAGCAGAGCAACAAAATGGAGCCTGTAGACACAGAGGCAACCTCCAGAGGAAACACCTTCAGAGAAAGACTGGGGGTGCTTCAGCATGCTTTTTCTGTTAGCTAGTCTTTATTCCCCTGTTGTGTTGACAGCTGCCATGGAGATGACCATGGAGAGCCAGCTGTGGTGATTTTGCACACACACACACACACACACACACACACACACACACACACACACACACACACACACACACACACACACACACACACACACACACACACACATTCACTCCAGCGATAGCTTAGAGATGGGGTGGGGGGGGGGTGAGTCCATGTGTGACCTCATTCTTCCTACTCCATCCTTCCCTGAAATGCCTGCTGTACTGTACTATACTACTGTAACCCAATACTGCTCTTCACGTTATTGAGTTTTGTATTATAGAACCCCAAGATACATTCGTACAGCCTGTCTGGGGGTGAATAAATCAAGCCTATCCATGTCTAGTACATGATTTCTCGGACACTTTATTTAATTAGTTTTGATTCAACCATCAAATCCCATACATGCAGAGCAGGAAAATTAATACAAGAGAGATGCTTGATGGTGTGACAGCTTTATGCTTGACTGCTTATTAGGTTTAAATGCCATGATCTATGGTTGGGTTATGAGTAACTTTTGTTTTGTTAATGTGTGTGTGTATGTGTTTGTGTGCAGCACTTTAATAAGCTTAGGGAGCAGAGCGCTAATACTATGTTGTAGCAAAAATGTATCACTCCCAAGAATCCATTTCACTAATGAGCTGTTGCTCTAATCAGACAAACACACGCACTCAGACACATGCACAGACAGACAGACAGACAGACAGACACAAACGTATTTGCAAACATACTCTCACTCCTAGAACTGTGTAATTGTGCAGTTAGGAACACGCAAATAGACACACACAGATATAACTCTTTGTATTTGTTGAGAATTTATTTGAAAAGAGCAAATCTTCTAATCACCATTGCTGTAGAAGCAGAATCTAAGAACGACATCCTTAGAAGATTGAACCTTTAATTAAAGAATAGTTTTTTTTATGATTCAGTTGTTTCCATGACAAAAACTTAGTGGTATGTTGATATGACAGGAAACAACAAATTGATAATGAAAAAGTCTACATTATCCCCCTCACCCATGTTTAAGCAAGCCCAAGACAAGATCCCCTGTGGTGGGTACCATGCAGAGGTTCTTAGTGAATAGCAGTTTAAAGTGTGAGTAGTGTTAGACACCATTCAAAGCCATGTACCGTACACAGGACAAGCAACTCTGTATGGAACACTGGAGCATTGCAGCAATTAGCGGTCATCATCCTGTTGTCTCCGGTCACGTTACATGTGCCAGGTTTAGGCAGCGGTGGCAAAGCCCACGCGGTTGTAGGCGCGGTCGTAGACGGAGTAGTATGACCTGAGGAACACGTCTCCAAAGATCCACAGAGGCTGTCCGTTCTGAGAGGGCAGGTAGGTGGGGGTGATGGCCACCACGCACTCCTGGTTTTCCTGCATGGACAAACAGATGTTGTTGCTAGACACACACATGATGTTATGGCGCCACGTTCTAATGCTCTGACAAGATCCTAGTCCCATACACACGCTTTCATACCCACACACAAACACACACACACACACACACACACTGACCTACCTGTTGAATGTAGGCAGAGGGAGGCAGAGGGAAGGGAACCCCGCTCAGAGTGAAGGAAAAGGTTGGAAGGTTGCTGGCCTGGCTGCAGTCCACAACGTACTGGAGCAACAAAAGCATTGCATAATACGTCGTTTAACTTTGTAATTGCTTGATTTATCTTTTTACATGGTCCTGAAAGTATTTACTGCAATTCCAGTCCCTCTGTTTTGGAGACTGGTTTAGTTTACCCCTACATTAGTCTTTCGGTACATCCTGCTGGTATAGACTGGAGCATTGCGCGGCTCACCTGTCCATACTGGTTCCTCTGGGCTCCGATGGACTGCATGATGCCTCCTATGAGCGAACTAGGGGCGGTGAGCATGGAGGTGCCTGTGTCCACGATGGCCTGGCAGCCCTGACTGCACCAGCCCGTCTCCTGGCCGTTAATCCCGAACCTAACAGAGAACACACACGGACGACTCGTAAGATGCCCCGGGGCCAGATTCTCATCCAAAATGGACTGAATAGACAACTCGCCACAGCAATGTGTCTTGTCTATGACTTATTATTCCAAATAACATTGACTTTTGAGATACCGTAGCTCAAGTTATCATGTAACATTGAGACACCTGTCGTGTGAATCATTTGCATAGTCTGTTGTTTGCGTTTTGTAGGGTTTTGGCTCTTACCCAGAAACACCAATCTGCCAGTAGGTCTGGGAGGTAACGGGAGTCCAGTAGATCTGGCCTGAATACTTGGTGTTGTCTACTCCTCCGAATGACAGCTCACTGCCCTGCTGCCCGCCACTGCAATATTAAACACAGCACAGCTAATACCCAACCGAATCTGGTCACTATGCCACTGTGCGTACCGATAGACTACATGCTGTTGGAATGGTATTGTACTAGTAATTTACTAGTCTGGCATTGGCTTGTGTCAAAAAAAAGAATTTAAGCTGTTTTTCAGATGGTGTGCTTGAGTAAGTTAGCATTGTTTTTGTAGAGTAGGCTAGTGTTGTACTAGTAGTGTTGGTTTATGTAGGTCAGAGGTAGTCATACCCGGTCATGTAGAAGGCAAAGATGTCTGCCTGCAGGAGACGCTTGGACATCATGTTGTCCATGACGGGGGTCTCCCCTCCAGCAGAGATGGTAGGGTAGGATAGACCCAAGATGCCGTCAAACTTAGCCACAACAAAGTTCTGACCTGGCTCATTAGTGCTTAGTCCAATCTCCTGGTTGTTGATGACAATCCCACCAACCTACAGAGTTCATATTACCAAAAGGGTTACAGCTCATTACTTACACCTTTCTTCTCTTCCTAACAACAGTCAGACTTACATTGACAGTGGGATATCCTAACAACAGTCGGACTTACATTGACAATGGGATATCCTAACAACAGTCAGACTTACATTGACAGTGAGATATCCTAACAACAGTCGGACTTACATTGACAGTGGGATATCCTAACAACAGTTGGACTTACATTGACAATGGGATATCCTAACAACAGTCAGACTTACATTGACAGTGAGATATCCTAACAACAGTCGGACTTACATTGACAGTGAGATATCCTAACAACAGTCGGACTTACATTGACAGTGAGATATCCTAACAACAGTCGGAATTACATTGACAGTGAGATATCCTAACAACAGTCGGACTTACATTGACAGTGTGATATCCTAACAACAGTCGGACTTACATTGACAGTGAGATATCCTAACAACAGTCGGAATTACATTGACAGTGAGATATCCTAACAACAGTCGGACTTACATTGACAGTGAGATATCCTAACAACAGTCGGACTTACATTGACAGTGAGATATCCTAACAACAGTCGGACTTACATTGACAGTGAGATATCCTAACAACAGTCGGACTTACATTGACAGTGTCATATCCAAACACCCCGTAGAGGCTCCCGGCTCCATAGGGCAGGTAGAAGGTCTGTCCCTTGGCAGAGTAAGTGGAAGAGGCCTGGGGATTGAACTTTGTATGTGCATCTAGAAATGATCAAAAACGATAAGTGTAGTTCAGTGGCAGAGCATTTGACTGCTTTAGATCAAATGAATGCATCATATAAAAAGGGGGCCTCAGTGACATATTAAATCGAAATTCCTTGCATCGCAAGAGCAGAATTGTCATGGTTGTCATTTTCAATAAAGTTTCTGTGCATTCTTCACTTTACACTTAAAAGGAGACAGGTATGAAATGGAAAACACTATCATGAAAATGTGATCTGAACGGCTTGAGCCATCATTGCAAAGCTTGTTAATGTTGAAGTTGTATAGCCACTAGAGATGGACTCACTGCAGGCCTGGGTGTTGCAGTAGATAGAATCTACCCACAGGTTTGCAGAGCCAGTGTCAAACAACACCTGGAAGGACTGGGGTGGCGTGCCAATGGTAATTGCTCCATAGTAGGTGGTCTAGAGGACACAGTTACCAGGAAGGGTATAGTTACGTATATTCCCTGCAGAAGGGTATAGTTAGCATAGAACCTGGTCACTCAGTGCAAGGCTAGTCCATATTTGAATGAGTTGAGTTGGCCTTACATCAGCATAGTTGTTGATGTACATTGCAGTGGAGCCGCCTGCAAACTCAGTAGGTTGGTATTTCAGGGCAGGGTCCTGGTAAGGCAGGTGGATGCCCTTCTCCCTCAGAGCCTGACGGATAGACTTGTGCTTCACCAGAGGGACCCTGAAAAAATAGGTCACACACAAACACACTCACAGTGGCTGGTCTTCATGTAACTGGAAATACCAAGCAGGCTTTCGTCAACGCGAGCTCCTGGTATAACCGGCACGCTTCTCCTAGAGAGTTTGGGAATCGAGTGAGAGAGAGAGAGAAGGAGCGAAACGCACAAAGAGACGTGGATAGAGGAGGGCAGCGTACCTGACTATTCCCTCGGCGACAACGGCACACGCCAGGACAACGATGAGGAACTTCATGATCGCTGCTCAACACACTACGCTGTATACTGGATACAAGTTGGCTACAGTTACTCCGGTCTTATATAGGCTACAACGGGCCAGACACCCTTATCATGTCGTATCGTTTTGATTATCATATCAACAGGATTGTATCAGCCCATTGGAGGTCACCCTCAGCTTCTCTCCTCCTCCACACTCTCCATCCTCCAGGCAGACTGAGGACACCGGTTCCCACCCCTATCCACCCTCCTATATGGTCTGTCCAGATAGGGCTCACTAAACACCTCCAAGACACTTTTTGTAATCAAGCAATTGTGCTATAACATGATTGTGTTTTTTGCAGCTTGAAAGCTGTTTGTTTTTTTTGTTTTTTTTTACTGATCTTGGCTAGACCTCAGTCCATTTTTCTGGCAACCACCAGCAAAGAGTGACATTCAAATGTACCGGTCAGGAGTGAAAACAAGAAACACACTTACAAAATCTAGGACTTGTCAGAATAAAGTCATAGAGTAAAGATATTTCCATTCTGTAAATGCCACTGGAATGGATTTACAGACATTCTCTGTTAAGTTGTGTTGATAGGAAACAAAGTTGTTTGTGCTTTCAACCTCATACAAAGGTCAAGGCTATCAGTGTGCTGGAACTTTCCGAATTTGGATAGAGTTATCTAAAATCCACATTGCTATCAGCTCAGCCACATAAAAGCACTTTTACATGGTGTTTACAGTAGATTGGGAATCTCTATGACTATGCTTTCAGGTAACTAATGTATGTTCATGCTTTGAGAACACGTCAATACACACTAGATTTAAACCTTTCACATAAAACATTTTTACTTGATTTTGCACTCTGTATCTTATTCATAAATGTGATCTGGTAACTGATTCTGTGTAGATGTACAGTGGCAGAATGAATGTTGGTTTAATGTGGTGTAATCTCTCTCTTTCTCTTCTCTCTTTCTCTCTTTCTTTCTTTCTTTCTTTCTTTCTCTCTCTCTCTCTCTCTCTCTCTCTCTCTCTCTTTCTCGTTCTCCCTCCTTGTCTTTATACCATCTACTGTATACTAGAATCTGGGTGTCCTGTCCTCACTAGAAAACCTGCAATGCAGCATTTCCCTCCGAGCTTCACACCATGTGAGAAGCAGCAGTAAAGAGACCCTGCTGAAACAAACGTACCGCAGACGAGATAAAGGAAAATGGGACGTTGCGGGCTAATGAAAACGGCCTCTGTTTCTCGCATGTGCTGTGGTTCTAAACGGGGCCTCTTCGTATGGCGTCGCCCTCCCTTTGAGAGATATGCTGCAGTATTGGATTAAAGACTGCCTCAGCGTTGTGTGTGTGTGTGAGGCAGGCGTTCGTCTAGAGAGGTCAGAGCCGGTCATGTTCGGCCCCTCTCCTGCATGCCTCCTGAGCAGCCTGAAACTCACACCCCTACAGCAGAAGAGCGGGTGGCCTTGTGTCCGCTGGAGACCCAGAGAGATAGTGACAGGCTGTAGCTCAGAGCAGTCGTCCCCAGGGCTGGAGCACACTGTGTGGGCACGATGAGTCCGAGAAAATCACCCTTCTGGAGGGCGGACGCCCGGTGCAAACCTTTATGTATATGTATGACCGTGTATGGAACACTGAATACAGTATAGTGCATTTACATTGTGTGTGTTCATGTTTTCAGGCCATCCCATGATATCAGTCTGGAGGAGTTTGACGATGAAGATCTCTCTGAAATCACAGATGACTGTGGTATTGGACTCAACTATGACTCAGACCCTTATGAGAAGGTGAGACTCACTATTATTACAACAACCATATTGACTGCAATGTATCTACATCCGGTTTGTCATCATTATTTATCTACAGAGTCATCACTCCTACTTTATTATTAATAAGCAGTAACCCAGGCTGCTGTTGACTGACAGTTGCCAAATGGCAGCTTGTTGAAGCAGGTTGAAAAGAAGCGAGAGACAGGGTCAAAGAGAGCAAGAGGGTGAGAATGAGAGGAAGAGAGAGAGATTGAGAGAGCAAGCGACAGAGAGCGAGCGACAGAGATCGAGAGAAAGAGCGAATTAGAGAGAGAGAAATAAAAATGCCGAAGAGAGAGAGAGAGAGAATATTTTGGTGCACCCCCTCTGGAGCCTTAAAAAAGTGCCAATTTGCATGTGGCTGTTATGTAAGCTGTATCTGTGTAACCTTGCAGCCTTTGTCTCTACCAGGCTGGCCAGGGATGGAGTCATTACATTATTGGCCAGGACTGTAACCTGCCCTCCAGCCTGATTAACACCAGCTCCACAATATACGACGGATAAAATGGAGCCCCCATCACTAAGCTGTGTTTAATTGGGTTACTTAGATTCGCTCTTGCAGATGGGACAGGTGAAGCTGCTTTGATATTCCCATTTAGTCAGCTGAAGTGAAATCAAGCAGACCTTCACAACACAGTGTTAAGGAAAAATTCTAGTGGCACTGTGTACATTTGAATAGTCAAGAGATGGCGGTTACAATAAATTTATTTTGCTTATACAGATCATGAATTAACAAAGTACTTTGTGATCAGTCTAACGAAGGAGGTGCTAGCCACAGGTCGTTCGCCAGAGTGATGAAGAACAACCCCAAAACCCTGCCTTATATATACTTTAGATCAAATGGTTCCTCTGAACTCTGTTGATTGGTCAGCACTGCTCAGTGACAGTTTGACTTTATACCAAGTGTCCCACAGTTCTTAGATGTGGCATCTCTCCCCAAACCAGTAGATAGTAAAACCACAGGAGTTCACCAGTCAAATGGTCAACTGTCCTTTGTGTGGGCAACTTCAAACAAGTATTTGATTAACCCCACCCAATGCAACAGGAAGGGTCAGAGCAGCTTGATCAGTTAAACTGCTCCCTCAGATCACAATAACAATACAGTTGAATCCACATTGTCTCCAGACCAGCTGTCTCATCCTCCCCAGGTGTCATAAACTGCAAATGGCATCTCTACCAAATGGAGTTATTTCAACATTAACCAACTATAGACTTCCATTAAATCACATTCCTCATATATAAAACATACACATTATAACTGTATTCCAAATTTCCACGACAACAGCAAAATACAGATCAAACATGCACAGCAACTCTCACATAATCGCCATGTTTATTCTCCATGTACAGGAACCCGTAACTCGTCTTGCCTGTCAATCTCCTATCTTTTCCTTCTCTCTTTGCTCTGTTAACTCTCTGTCTTTCTGTCTCTCTCCCCCTGTCTTTCTGTCTCTCTCCCCCCTGTCTTTCTGTCTCTCTCCCCCCTGTCTTTCTGTCTCTCTCCCCCTGTCTTTCTGTCTCTCTCCTCAACAGGTCAGCAAACGCTTTGTCGCCTCAATTTGTTAAAACGATTTGAACGTTTTAACAAATCTCTGCTTTCAAAGGCGTTTGCAGACCTGTTGAGGAGTAGCTAAACATTTCCAGTTTATTACAGCCATTTTTGGAAAATAAAATATAGCTTTGGGTAACCAACTTTTATACCAATTCTACTGTATTGCTTCTTAATGGAAATAAAATACTATTTTATTACCCAGGTAAATAAATTAACAGCTATTTCTTCTAAAAAACAAAAACACAACATCTATAGGCCTATAGTATTTCTATAAATGCTTAATAAGGCATAAATAGTTCACACTTTAGATTAGGTCACGCAAAAGCCTTAACTAACAGTTAGTAAATGCTTTATAACTTGCATTACTAATCAGAAGTTGCATCATTAGTAAGTCTTTATAAAATAGTTGTTAAGATATCTGCAAAGCATAGTGTACATCCTGTATTTGACTCGGCATACATTAATTAAAGACATAAGTAAATATGTTGTTAGTTATTTACTCATGCTTTATAAAGGTAATGTAAATGGTTTGTTCACCATTTGCTAATTCTTTCTATACCAGCTCATGTACCATTAACACCTTTTAAACTACTGGTTTGCAACTATATTAACAAGCTGTCTATAAAGTATGATAATGCAGTTATCAAACACCTTATGAATTGTATTATGAATAAAATACATAATTTTTAACAGTGTTTATTAATGATCAACATAGTGTTTAATAATAAGCTTATTAACTATTTAATAACGTATTGTTAATGTTTCAAAATGTTTTATAAAGGATTAACTAACTATTAGTTAACACTTTGTAAATGCCAAAAAGCGTTGACTTATTATAAAGTGTTACGTGAATGTTTTATGGTTGTGGCTCAGGGCCATGGCTGCAGCAGAGAGGGGGGGGGGGGGAGGGGTGTGACCAGTGCAGTTTGCTGCTATGCAGAGTCAATGTCCCTCCCTCCTGCCTTATTCCCTTCCCCTCCCCTCTCTCTTACTTTCTTGCTCGTTCTGTCTTTCGCTCTCTCCTCGTTCGGTCTCTCTCCTCATTCGGTCTCCCTTCTTCCCTCCCCCGTCCTGCAGAGTGAGCTCAGGTTTCCCCATCTCTCTTGTGCTCTTTGTTCGCAGAGAGAATGTTGTTGTCGGGGAAGGGCTGGGGGGGGTGGGGGGGTGGGGAGGTGTGGGGTGGATGGTAGGGGAGTTAGCATCCTGGTGTTGATCTGCAAAATGAATCCAAAATAAACGGCCTCCACTGCAGATATCATAGCTATCTGGGTGTGTGTGAATCAAAAGTTTTCGATTCCATATATTCCTGCCCCACATAGACCCCCCCCCCCCCCCCCCCCCTTTTTCTGACTGCTCAGTTGTGTGGCCGTACAGCAGAGATGGTGCCACTCTTAAATTAGGTTGCTTCCAGCTCACATTCCCCATCATTGACATGATGCAGGCACACTGGATTACACAGAGTACAGAGTACCCTCTGTGAGTGTTGGTGAGTGTATAAAAGGGAGTTTGCAGAAAAACACAGATTGTATGTCAATTGCTTGCTTTTTTGTTTTGTTTGACCAGTCTACAGTTAGCAAGCACACAATCACTGAATCTCACTGTGCACACTATCCTGTCAAATACAAGGAGTTCCCTTACATCTCTGCCACTCCTCACTTATTCTCTCTGCCAGCCCCTCTACATTTGTCTCCCAGCCCTCTTGTGCTTTTCACTTTCTCTTTCCTCCTTTCCCTCTCTCTCTTCTAGCCAAGTCGGTCTCTCCTCCTACCCAACACTGATTGAGCGGCATCCACACATGTATTATTCAGGCTGACGCACATTGATAGGCAATGCCTCAGCCATGGTGCTTGCTGGGAGTTAAACGTGTGCAGATTTACAGGATGGGAATGACATCACCAATAAATACCCCAGGCTATCAATCACCATCAGCAGGATGTCGCCTTTGTTCGCAAATCACAGACACTGTTGATTGACGTAATAGGCCTGCATATAAGCTGTGTTAGATATCCTTGCCATTCACAAATTATAACCGCAAAAATATATTAAAAAAAAGACAAATCCCAGTTTCTTATCTCCTGCTTTCAAATATTGATCACTGTAAGAAAGAAACATACAGTAACTAGCAGCAGTCGATAAGATCAGGAACAGGCCATCCATTCCCTATGGATTGGAGTTCAAACGGACTCTGAAATGCACCAGTGAGCATTATGTGTCTAGTCATGCTTGCAATGACACAAGGACTTGCTCCAATCTGCAGGCATCCAGCGGCCTGTTAGCCCCGACCTGCAGGCCAACACCACAGAGACACACTGGTGCAGTTCCTTTGGTCACCTCCTTCATACTGTAAACGTCTATGGTGCATATTATGATTCATGGGGATACAGTGAGACATTTCTCTGTGTAGTGGCAGGTAAGATATCTAGTTGGGCTTTCTGTATGTCCTTTAAATGGGTGAAGCCTTAGCTTGTCTGGGTTCAAACTCATGTCAGTGGACTGCTGTCTGTCATCGCCTGTTAGTCCTGCCGCTGTCCTCTCCTCTAACTCTCTTGCTCTGTCAATCTCTCTGTGTTTTTCTCTCAACCTTCGGAAGTATTTGATCTTAGATGACGTGGACTGTCGTCAGGCTGGCCCTCACCCTTAGCACTTCCACCACGGCAGCTACATTCTGGTCTCCTTGGTCTTTCTCGGTCAGCCATCCTGTCCTGGACTGTGCTCTGCCCCCCCCCCCCATCTCTGCTCCTGTCTCTCTGCAGAGGCGTGTGAATCATTGATGAGCTGCTGTCTCCATCCTCTTGCTGTGCAGCACGATGAGCCTGCTAGTCTCTCAAAGAGCTAGCCTGCTAGAGCGTTAGTGAGGCCCAACCAGCCTCCAGTCCTTTAATTACACATCAAAGATACTTCAGTCCTCCTCTTACAACCCGTCCCATCGGCGCTTCAGTGTTCAGGGTCAGTGGACTGCTGAGTAAGCACTTTGGCTCAGAAACAGATGAGCCGGATGACTTTAAGAACTTCGACGGGGTTATTGGGTGGATGTTTGCTGGCATCTTCACAAGTTAAAAACGTAGAGCTGCTGCCACAAACTCTCATCTTCATGACAGCGGGCGTGGGGTAAGCTCATTCACAACACGGCCCAGCTTGGCCTCCAAGTCAGCAGAAGGGGAGGCGCGTGTGTCAGGGCCGGCCAGGCAGGAGGGGGTGTCCTTGGGAACCTGAGACCCTCTCTCAGAGGCACCTCATATTTATGGCTGCTAACTCTCTCCCAGGGTGGCCTGCTGCAAGATGTCTTGTGACACACTCAAACCTTCATCAGTACAGCTATTGACCTTGTGATGTTTACACCATAAAGATATATATGATTGCAATGTTGTTAAATTGAGATATATTGCTGTCACCAGAGTATGATTGATTCAACGCGAACGTCTGTGGGGTGAGTGATGTGCAATCCAACCTTCATATGAAACACACATCTTTCTGTGGATCTGACTGGGAATGCACTGTAACTTCTTGGCAGTGTATTGGTTGTTGACTCATGTTCCTGTGGTAATGGGAGGGGTTTACGGGGCGTCAGCAGTCCTGCCCTCCATGCCTCCCATTACATCCTTTTGAGAAGGAGATAGGAAACTGCTGCGCTGGCCAAATGCAAAGTGGATAGAACAGATTCAACCAAGTGCTTTCACTGTCAAACCCAATATAGGGTTCAGGGGAAGTGTGCAGAGGAATGAAACTACTGGTGTTGGTTCACATTCTTGAAAACAGAGATTAATAGAGAGAGATTCCATGAGAGGGTTTCCCTCAAATGGGACACACAGCAAGACAGACTGACACTGTGCGGGAAGGCTCTAGATTATTTACCGTATATTCCGTGGCACAACTTTGTACTGGGATACTGTACAGTGTAATGCTACTTCTAATCAATAGTAAGTGCTTTGGGGGTGGATTAAAGCATCACCTTAATGTGGTTTTATCCACCTTGTCTGGTATAATAAAAACACACTAGCATACTACACACACACACACACACACACACACACACACACACACACACACACGCGCGTACACGCAAACACACACACACGCTTCCACAAATAAAAAGGACATTAGCAGATTTCCATGACTGTTAATGTGCACTCTGTTGTGGAGTGGACCAGTCACCTGAGCCCCACCCCTACCGTGGTATTTGGATGTGTGTGGGATCCTCAGCATTGTGTGTGGTCAAGGGAAAGTGTGTGATTGTGTGTGCAGTCAGCTTCCTAGTGTTTTGTCCCTCTGAAAGTGGCAATATTCTGGGTTATTCTGGAATCAGATGTGTGCTAGACAGAGGAGTCGCTGAACTGTTCCTTCTCTCCTGTCAGAGGTAAGGATGACAGATCTGTGGTGAGCCCCAGCAATCTGGCAAAAGACTCAAATCGGAGAGAGCGTTCTCTCTCTTCTCGGAAGCCTATGTTCATTAATAATTTCTCTCTTTATCTTCAGGACTGTCTGATCCTGGAGAAGAGTGAGATGCACCACCAGATGTGCTCCTTCCAGGACGACTTCCAGGAGTTTGAGATGATTGACGATGAGGATGAGGACGAGGAGGAGGACGAGGACGACGAGGAGGTCGACCCTGAGGGTCCTCCCTCCCCGTTGACCTCCCCCTCACTCTCCCCTACCCTGGGAACACTGAAGAGCCGGCCTACCACTCTCAACCTCACCACCGCTGTCTCACAGGTCTGTAGTACACGCACGCACACACGCACGCTTACACAGGTCCAAATTTAAATCCAGACACGGATCCATTGATGTTATTCAACACCAAAACTCAGACTTGCCATGTTTTCCCCCAGGATTCCCTGAACAACAACAGCAGTTTGTCCCCAAAGAAGGGAAGCTGGCAAGACTCTCTGCGCAACCCAGCTTCACAGGGTGAGAACAACAATACCACGCAGCCCTCAATTTGCTTCAATTCGCTCAATGTATTGTTCGCTTAATAGCTTTTGGCTTGTTGCGTTCCAGTTGTAAAGGTGGTTCCCTGTCACATGTTTGCCTTGCAGGCCGTCTGTCTCCGACTCACTCATGTCTTGAGGACGGCAGCCATGTGACGGGCCAATGCCCAGTCGCACTAGCCTCCCAGGTTCCAGGGTCCCAGAGCAAAGGTACTCCCCCCAAACAGGCAGGGGAGGGCGGGCACCCCCAGTCCCCTCGCAGGCCCCTTCTCTGCGACATGGAGGGCAACAGACGAGAGAGGCCTGAATACGGTAACAAAATGGCCGATGTTACGCTGGAAGTCAGGGTTCAAAACTCATCCCATGAACATGAGTGTCGTGACGTGACCTGACGTGATGTGCCGTGATTTGATGTGCCCCGTGAAGTCCCGTCGTCACTTTCAGATCTGTACATTCAGAGTTCAGCAGACAGTGCTCGACAAAGTATTTAAGAATCTCCTTGTGATGAAATATTTGGTGCCAACGTGCAGGATGATTTTCGGAATCCTCCTGTGTTAACTATATGTTTCTAGTCATTGACACCTCCCCTCTGGTGACTGTTAAACACTGCTGTCCATGCACAGACTGCTCACATACTTGGTGTATCTTATCCTTCCATACAATCATATCCTCCTTTACCTTCTCCCCTTTCTTTCTTTCTTTCTTTCTTTCTTTCTTTCTTTCTTTCTTTCTCTCTCCCTCCCTCCTCTCTCCTTCCTCTCCTCTTCAGGTTCTTTTGGCCAGCATAAGTCTCAACCCTGCTCTGGAGAATTCCCTGAGCAGGCCCTTCTCCAGACCTCCAGAGTGCCCTCCGTGGACGAACATTCCCAGTGTTCCGATACAGAGGTCGACCACGATCTCAACAGCGACCACAACCACAAACACTCATGCCAGTCCTCCCGACGCGCCAACGACACATACACAGTCACCAGCGAGTCTGGCCTGGACCGAGAGCTGGAGAATGACCCAGACCCCGACGGGACCAGCCGGTGCCTGTCCTCCACGGCTCCCATTGGGGGGAACGATGGCTCCGACACGCCCCTGTCTGAGGGGGAGCTGGAGAAGGACATTGAGGTGGAGTTTATGTGCAAGGAGACATACGACATGGTGTGCAAAGAGAACCAATATGTGGAATTCCCTTCCATTGAGCCGTCCGAGTCCGCCTCGTTTCAAAGTTACTCCAACCGTTCAAATGCTGTCGACCAATCGGATGGCTCCAACCGCCATGGCCCAGCCAATGAAGTGGCGGCCAACGACTCCACCTCTCCATCGTCAGACCCGGGTATAGCAGATATGAACGCCAAGCGTTGCTACACCATGTCAGACCCGGACCAGGACCTGAGCTCTCCAGGATCTGACTCGGATATCGAGGGGGAGCTGGAGGCCGCGTTCGCCTGCGGCGGTCCTCTGGTCTCCAACATGATCTCGTCCATCTCGGAGACGGAGCTGGACCTGACCAGCGACGACAGCAGCAGCGGGCGCTCCTCCCACCTCACCAACTCCATCGAGGAAGCCAGCTCGCCCACCTCCGACCAGGAACTGGACCCCGACACGGAGCTGGAGCAAGACAGCGGCATCGTGGGATTGAAGGCTTCCCTGCTCCTAGGTCAGCGCGACCCTATCAAAGATGGGTCTCCCCTCCCCTCCCCGTCCCCCCTCCCATCGCCCATCATGGCCACTCCCTCCACTGCCGACTCCCCCATCCCCCCTCCGGAGATGTACGACGACGGGCTGGCTCTGATGGGCCTCCACAGCGTGGACGATGACCTCCCCTACGAGCACCTGGCTGACCCGGATGAGACCCTTCCCCCGGCCCAGCACTGCGAGGACAGCCACTCCAGACAGATGGTCCTGCAGATCGAGCCTGACCACAGCCTGGAGAGCTTCAAGCGCTCCTTCTACCTGCCCGTGGGGCCGCGGCTCATGCCCACAGCTGACGAGTACGACGGGAACAGCGAGGGAGAGTCTGAGTCAGAGAGCGAGGACGAGCTGAGCGAGAACTCTGACTCGCCGTGGCTGCTGAGCAATCTGGTCAACAAGATGATCTCCGAAGGCTCTTATCCAATCAGCTGCCCTGAGGAGTGCTTCAAGAGGTCTGTGTCCATCACCGACACCATCTCTCCATCCTCAGACATCGAGACGGACGCCTTCGCTGAAGCGCCTCCAGAGCGAGAGCTGGGGCGGCCAACCCAGATGGAGGGATCCGAGGAGAAGGGGAAGCAGGGGAAAGGCCGACGATGGGAAGGAGAGGAAAGGGAGGAGGGGGAGAAGAGTGCCAAGCCTCCTAAAAGGCAGTCCGTGAGGAGCGACGAGAAGCTCAGCCCCACCATGCACGTGGGCAGCGCCACATTCCACACCCTCAGCCCTGTCATTGTGGAGCGCTACATCCACACAGCCCACCACCCTGAGAAGGGCCTCAGCGCTCAGGCCGCCAAAAACAGCCAGAGACGGGAGGAGAAGGAGGCCGGGGAGCCCGATAACGACCTGATGATGCTGGAGGGGAGGAAGGATCTGGAGTCTCCCAGCCTGACCGAAAGTGTGGCCAGCGACAAGGACGAGGGCCGGGAGACCGAGACCAAGCCCTCCGGCCGTTCCACGGCCTCTCTGGAGCGCATCACCGAGGTCAAACACAGTCTGACCCTGGATATCCCCACCGCCCAAACCAACCGCTGTTTCAGTCTCACCTACTCCACGGACAACGAGGAGGAGGAGGAGGAGGGGGCGCAGGAGGAGAACGACTCGCCCTTCTCGGGAAGCTTGAGGAAGAAATCGTCCTACGGAGGAAGCGACCTCTATCTGGACAGCTCCCCGCCCATTGACGAGAGCGTGCGGGACCACCCCCTGCAGGTAGGGAGGCTGCAGCAGGACGACGACGGCCTGGCCTACGACTCGATGAAGTACACCCTGGTGGTGGATGAGAACACCACACTGGAGCTGGTCAGCCTCAGGAGGTATGCAGGGGAGGCATCCGTGTCTAAACGTGAACGCACGAATGAACGAATGAGTTATATACAAATGATTTCACATCTGAAGGAACGACACGAAATATCTCTGAAACGTAATGTCTTTGGTTTGCGTTCGGGTCGTTCCCAGGTGCACCTCTGTGTTGAGTGACGACAGTGAGCTCTCCACACTGTGCGACGACGACCCCCTAGGCACGGGACATGTGGGCGACGGGCAGTGTGACGTGGGCGTGCGGCCGGAACTCAGCTCCTCAGAGGACTCCTCCCCCGAGGCAGACATCCCCTTCTCCAAGAAGTTCCTCAACGTGTTTGTCAACAGCACCTCGCGCTCCTCCAGTAAGTCAACAGAAAAATAAGAGTGCCGTTGCTTCAACTGTGCAAGTAAAGAGGGGGCCAGGATTGTGCGGTAGAGCCAGTTATTTGGCTTGTTACCATGAGTGTGTCCTTCTGGGTGTTATGTAGAACATTTTGCCCTAAAAAGCATCCTAGAATAACACTATTCCCAACAAAGGGGCTTTCAATGAAAGCTGTTCCAACCCAAGAATTCCTTTTGGAACATAAAGCTTTGCGTGTCACCAGTATGGTGTAAAAACATGTGTCATTAAAAGAGCTATAAGTACAGTACCAGTCTTAACATATCCCTAGTTCCCTGCAATGAGATGACATCATCGACAGGCATCTGAAGGATGCTGGCAGGCATCATCAACCCTAATGAGTTTCTCCATTAGTGAAGTCAGCTGAATGATCTCACTGTGCTGTAGCTCCTTATGAGACTGTGGAGGTTGAAGGACTGAGCTCCTTAGTAGATCTATTCTCAACCAATGTTCCCCTTGGTGATTCACATAGCTGATGAATCATCATTTTGTTCAATTAAAAGTATCTCGTCAAGAATAGGTTTGTAGTTTTTCATTTGGGAAGGTTTGGAAACAGCAATATAGAATATGAACAACATTTGCAGCATCAGTGTCGGTGACCTCATTATGGTGTGTGTGTGTGTTCATCTCTGTAGGTACAGAGTCTTTTGGGCTGTTCTCCTGTACGATCAGCGGAGAGGAGAGGGACCAGACACACAGGGCTGTGTACAGGTGAGAGAGACTTGACTCAAGTAAAAGACAAGGTACAGTATGAACTAGGATGAGAGAAATGCAGCATCCGAATGAAAGAGCAGACACAATCCACTGTGAAATATGATATTCCCTGAAGAGCTCAGGGGTGTGGGGGGGCACTGCAGGAGAGATGTGGCTGGTGAGTCACAAGTGGTGGAGAGGGAGAGGGGGGAGGGAAGGAGGGGGAGGGGGTACAGAGAAGAGAGAGAGAGAGAGAGAGAGAGAGAGAGAGAGAGAGAGAGAGAGAGAGAGAGAGAGAGAGAGAGAGGGAGGGGTAGAGGGAGAGGGAGCCCTTTGTTCAATAACACGGCAATTGTGTACATTTGCCGTTAAATCTCTCCTCCGTTAAGCATACTTCTATATTACACTTTCTGGATTGTGTCAACCTCAATCTTATCTCATAAGATATCTTCTCTTTCTTCTTCTCTCTCTCCTCATGGCACAATGTATCTGTTATTTCATCAGCTGACAGTCAGTCCTCTGGGAGTCACCTGATCCCTCAGCAGACTCTTCCTGTGCACATTAACAAGAGCATCACCAGACCCAGTGGCCTGCCATTACACTAACAAGGATCTCTCTGCTATTATCATCTCGGTTCAGGATGCAGTATTTAAAAAGCAACTGTTGGTTCCTGAACTGTGCTTGAACCCCTGGCCCTCCCTGCTGCTCCCCGCAGGTTCATCCCCAGACATGCAGATGAGCTGGAGCTGGATGTGGACGACCCTCTCTACGTAGAGGAGGAGGAGGATGACTACTGGTACAGAGGTTATAACATGCGCACAGGAGAGAGGGGCATATTCCCGGCCTTCTACGCTCATGAGGTCATAGGGCAATCCAAGGAAATTGTCGGTAAGTGGAGGCATCAAGGTCACTGGTGTTTAAGAAGACTTGTATTCTCGAATAGTTCATTTGTGCTCCCGTGTGATGTCACTACCTGTGTATGTATTTCCTGTAGGATTGAAGAGGAACCCTGCGTGGATGGAGAGCTTCAGCGTCCAGTTCCTGGGTTCTGTGGAGGTACCCTATCACCAAGGTAACGGCATCCTCTGTGCCGCCATGCAAAAGGTAAGTCCAACAGGAAGTGATGAGTAAGGCACGTGCACTATTATCGCTAATCAAAGTGTGCATGACTCCATTGCATGTCACCTGTCTAGGCAAGCATCTCTCTCTCTCTGCCTGTCAGATTGCAGTATCCCGGAAGCGGACGGTGCATGTGCGGCCCCCCTCCCTGTGTGAGCTGGAGATCAGCCTGCAAGGGGTCAAGCTGGTCATGAGCCTGGAGGATGAATACGACACCATGGATGAGGTGAGGCACGGGTGGAACGGCGGAGGAATAGAAAGGCCTGGATGTTATGTAGAGGGAAAAGGGAAGGAGTCTGACCCCCCCCCCCCCCCCATTGTTCTCAGTTCGACAGGTGCAGTCACTTCTTCCAGATGAAGAACATCTCCTTCTGCGGGTGCCATCCCAAGAACAACTGGTGCGTCCCCCGTGCACACGTTCTGTTTGGAAGTGAACCGGATTCCCACAGTGTTGTCACATGCACCTTTTCCTTTCCCCATGTTCCCTCAGCTACTTTGGTTTCATCACTAAGCACCCCACGCTGAACAGGTTCGCCTGCCACGTGTTCGTCTCCCAGGAGTCCATGAGGCGCGTGGCCGAGTGTGTCGGGTGAGTCAACAGCTCGCCCAAACATCGGCTCTGAGAGAGACACACAAAGAGAGAGAGAGAGAGAGAGAGAGAGAGAGGAGAGAGAGAGAGAGAGAGAGAGAGAGAGAGAGAGAGAGAGAGAGAGAGAGAGAGAGAGAGAGAAAGAGAAAGAGAGAAAGAGAGAAAGAGAGAAAGAGAGAAAGAGAGAAAGAGAGAAAGAGAGAAAGAGAGAAAGAGAGAGATTGATAATGACTTCTGACTGTGATTTGTTAATCTTGTTGGAATCAGGCCCACAGGGTCTGAATTATTAAACATACTAATGATTCACTGTCTACAGAACAGGGCTGAGAAAAGTCTGAATCTCACCATTATTAAGACGAGGACACAGTCTTTTCTACATTGTAGATTTGTCTCTTTTTTTCTTTGACCGTTCCATGGTATGTCCCTCACGTGACACTCCTGTGTGTCCTTCTCTCCAGACGGGCCTTCCAGGAGTATTACCAGGAGCACCTGGAGTACGCCTGCCCGACCGAAGACATCTACCTGGAGTAGGCAGGAAAGAGGATGTGTTGCCTTGACAACCCCCCTCTTTCGATCGCCAGTGTATGTTCATCAACTTCACCACCAGAGGGAGGTGGTGGATCTTTTTCTGTCCATTGTAAAATACCCCTGTGTAACTCTAAAACTGGGATTGTCATTTCAGTTCTACAGTATGCTACATATTTTACTTTGTCTGTCCAATTGTTTATTTCCCATCTTCTTGATGGATTTGTTGCCTGTTTCTTTGACTTTTCTATGATACAGTTGCAGAACTAAGAGGCTGGGCACCTGTTAATTTAAAAAGTCATCCTCTTAGGTCTCAAAAGGATATTCCTACTACTGCGGTTTCACATGTTTTAATGCATGGCTGGTAGGGTAATGCACACAAACACACACACACATGCACACACATTTGAAAAGACACAGCAGGGTGCAAAATAGCTGTGATGTAGGTGAATTGTTTGGGCTGAGATTTGGTGTAATATCGGCAAACGGCTGATTAGATTTTCTATTGATAATGAATTTGGAGAAAGGTAGAGAGATTCCAGTGAACTGTCCTTGGTCTGAGCTTACTCCTGTGTTGCGTACAAGATGTAGTGTGTACTGTAAATATATGTATAGACAGTAGAAACATACATACAGACGCCTCATATCCACTTTATGTTCGTTTCAAACACAATCAATAACCTAATAAGAGAGAAAAGAGAAGGAGCTAGTGGAGAGAGGTGTTTCTGTTTCCCCAGGGTTAGGGGTTCCCCCAGGGTTAGGGGATTTCCCCATATTAGGGGACTGAGGATGAGGACCTATAAACTGGGTCGCCTGTACTCTCCGAGTTGTGACATAACATCAAACTCATAGCTATAAGTAAACACTGTAAACTACTCTGTAATGGTCAGTCAAATTTCAGGTCAAAGTGAGCTGAGGGCCACTTCACACAAAGCCATGATATCACAGTCTTGACTGTTCAACACTGCTCACTCACAACACGTTCCTCAGTTTCCATCAGGTTTTTTTGGTTGCTGAGTTTGATGAGAAATGGAATGAGATTGATCTGCCTTAAACAAGTGGTTCTCAATAATGACATTGTTTTGTCAGATCTGGATATAATGGTGGTTCTTCAAGTGACACTAAACACAAAATATGTTGGTAAGTTTGTAAGTTGGTAAGGTTCATAAAAGGCCACTGGACCCTGAGGAACGATTTATTGGTACGTGCAAGGCTCGTTTCAGCCAGCAGGTTTAATTAGGTAGCTTTATGTACTCGTTGCAAAATCCTGGAGAAATGGCTACGTTTTCACATAAACTCTCCCTGTCTTCAGGCAGGCAGGGAGTATGTTTACTTCATCAGTATGTGGGTTGCTTACTTCATTTAGTAGTCTATTCAAGGCTTGTTTTAGCATACTGTAGCTGGCAGTACCACAAGGACCAAGGGGGTAGAGTCAAGAGGGGGGTTGGGGGTGAATCATAAATTTCATACAGTCCACTCGTGCCTGAAACGAAAGGCTTCAGATTACTGTCCCTAGTAGCAGGTGAAGTAGAGGGGATGCATTAGGTCCCAATACTATACTTTCTTCCGCTGTCTGTATTCATGATCAGAATCTCAGAGGAAGAAGAACAGAGCATCGTAGAGCCACAACAGATCTTTCCATGGTGACAAGATCCTTAGTGACCGTTTTATAGGTAGGAGGCTGTGAAGATGTAATCTTAATGTGTATCGCTGTCAGTTAGATTATGTAAATACGATAGCAAATCCAAAAGATAGTGCTGTGTCCTTTATGTTGAGTATGTTATTTAAACTAAATATGTAAATGAATACAATTTCAAAAGATCACAACCAAATGAAAACGCTGATGGAAAAGAAAATGGACATGGACGTCGATGGACTTTGTGTTCTTTGTTGAATTTCCACACACATTGTTATTCCAACATTAATCACACTAGGTGACATTTTCAGCTCTCACCAACTCGGCAACACTACACAAACAAGCTTTTGCTGACAACTTGTAGGGGTATTTCTGAAAAGTGACATCATTATTGAGGGACATGCATTATGTTCTATGTTCCCTTTGGCAGTGTCATCCCACTTGAGCAATGACCAATCCCTGTTAGAGCTGAGTAGTGACTGGACTATTAAAACAGAGCTTTCACAGTTGGCTTTCATAAAGAAACATATTGCATCTTGATAATATAGGCTAGGCCATCCTTCTGAGCTCTAGAAACAAGCCCCATCTCTGACCTATACTATCAGACCTATACATTGAAGTGTTTCTGGTTTTCTCTTGTGACAGCCTAGTTGAAACCCTCCCTTCCTATAGCTCCACAACACAATTCCTTAGGATGACCTAGTTCTGTATAGTCATACAATATCAGTTCAACAAAACTTTGGACTTTATTACATAAACAAGATTCTTCCCTGTATTACTAGAACAAATCAGTACAGGTATGTGAGAGAACAAAAATATATCTTAAAAAAAAAAACAAGGACTTGTAAAAACTGAAAATTTAAATGAAGAAAAAATGAAAAACGAAAAACACTGCCTTGTCATGGGTTTGGTCTTATGAATAAAATATATGCTTGATGTCCGAACAACGCCCGCTTGTATTTCTTGCCTCTTCTCTTACAACACTTAATGGAAGTAGTAAAAAAAACCTAAAAAACATTTCCTCTAAATTCTTAGAATTGATCTGTAGGAATTTCACATCAGCTGTCATCACAGAGGAAACAGTTGATTTACAACACAAATATTAAATCGGCAGTAAACTTTTCAGTAGGAAGGCTTGAAATATTTAGAACAATGTTAAAGTGATAAAAACACATCTAATGAGTTAAGGAAGGGAATGCAGTATGAAAACAACAGTTATTCACCTCATGTATCCTGTGGTTTTGAACATGTGTGTACAGTACTGGTAATCCAAGCCATGTCTGCCCTTTTTAACCTAGTTGTTTTTGGGTGATGGTATTAAAGTGCATGTGTGTGCCCCCCTCATCAGATCTTTGTAGTCCCAGGACCTTAAAGGTACAGTGTCTCATCTACACTGGCAGCAGCTAGGTTTAGGGCTGCAGTGGGGATTGCAGCAGGGCTGTAGTTCAGGGTCACTTCCTTTCCCTATCTGGCTCTCTCCAAACACCATGGAGGCATCAAACTGGGTCTTTAAACTCTGGATCTTCTCCAGCAGTAACTTGAGTTCTGGGTGTTCCTGAAGGGAGAGGGGGTAGTTTTCTGAGGGGTCAGCTTCCAGGTCAAATAGCAGCGGGGGGTCATGGGCCGTCAGGAAGGCAGTGATGTGGCAAGCCTGGTCCGGGGTGGTCTCACTGTGGGCAGCCCCTGGGAGGGAGACAAGGGGAATACAGTTGTTTTCAATTACATTGTATTGTTTTATGATTATATAATGCTTGAATCTTCAATAAAAAAAGAAAAGTCCTACACCAAGAAAGCTTTTTTTCTGCTTGATATGCGGGACATTTTCTCTTCAGATTAGAACGCACCTCGTGTATAGAAGTGGGCCTTGTACTTCCCAAGCCTGAGAGCAAAAATGCCATACTTCTCACTGGGGTCTGTGGGGTAGAACATCATGGCCTCCCTCTTACTCTAGAAGACAGGCAGGAGGACTCTCAGTTGAAAACTAACATGGACACACCATGCTATTCCAAAGCTTCCCAGAAAAGTGAAAATGTTTCTCTTACCTTTCCATGGTTGACCAAAATATCAGTCATATCCACACCATCCAACTGGACACTGGGTAATTTGGCACCTGCAAATCCTGCGATGGTGGGCAGGATGTCCAAAGTGCTGGCTAGCTCATGTGTGACCCCTTGGAAATGAATATCAAAGCCCATTTCATTACCCTAGTCAAAAGGATACCTTACTTGGGTTTGAACACCCATTTCGTAGTAGTCGAATATGCCACTCAAATGTGGCAAAACAGAAGAAGATTTCTAAGGTCTACAGCCCTTGGTGTTGGAGCTTCAAACATCCATCCAAGGTTGTACTGGTAGTGACTGTTTTCCTACCAGGTCTGATGGTCCCAGGCCAGTAGGCTATGGCAGGCTCCCGCATGCCCCCCTCATAAGTGGTGCCCTTCCCACACTTTAGAGAGCCAGCGTTTCCTCCCCGTGACATACGCATCAGCTCCGGTCTGGAGACAGAGAAAGGGCAATTACTAAACAGCTATACACACACTGACACACTGTCTGTGTCTTTTCCTCTGTCTCTCTCTCTTTCTCTCTCTCACACACACACCCATTATCGGCTGTGAAGAATATAAGTGTGTTGTTGAGAACCCCATTCTGTTCAAGGCTTGACAAGAGGTTCCCCACGGTGGTGTCAAACTCCAGAAGTGCATCTCCAAATGGGCCCCGGAGCGAGTGGCCTGCTGCCCCAGGACCTGCATACTGGGGGTAGTGAGTGTGCTAGAGGAATAGAGGAAGAGAGGGAACGAAAGAAAAAAAAGTAAAGGAGAGATTTCAATGTCTTGAAGCATTTGTCGGGCAGTCAATCTATCAGATGCCAGCCATTTTAAACAAAAATGGACATTACAGAAATCAATTGATGGCACACACTTGTCACTGATACAACATGTGAAAGAGAGAGAAAGCGAGAGACAGAGAGACACATCCATACAGAGTAGGAGGGGTAGAAGTTAACTAGGAAAAACATATGCTTTTGAACCAAAAGCTCTGTATTTTTCTGGGAACGGAGAAGAACAGCTGCTTACATGGGACGGGTAGTAGAGGAAGAATGGCTGCTGTCTCCTGGCCGACAAAGTGATGAAATCTGTAGCAAAATCACTGTAAGCCCTCTCTAGATCCAGGAAGTTCACAGGCTGCTGCTCTATAACGTCATTGTTCATCAGGGGAACGGTTACCACACCAACATCACAGCGCCCATAGCATTTAACATCTGGAGGGAAACATGTCAGATTCTGACAGGGTCCCTGGAAGGATGAGGGGGGTACAAACCATGAGGGTTGGACATCACATCTTCATACTGAATACAGCAAACAAAGAACACACTAACACATTTACATTTGGTCATTTAGCAGACGCTCTTATCCAGAGCGATTTACAGTAAGTACAGGGACATTCCCCCCGAGGCAAGTAGGGTGAAGTGCCTTGCCCAGAGACACAACGTCATGTTGGCACGGCCGGGAATCGAACCAGCAACCTTATGATTGGTAGCCTGATTCCCTAACCGCTCAGCCATCTGACCTTCTGACAGACTTACCATGTCGTGCGAGTATGGGACTCCAAGGTAGCTGTCAAAGCCCTGTCGGGTGGGCAGGTATGTACCATTGAGCCCAAGACCCAGGTGCCACTTCCCTATAGCAGCGGTGGCATAGCCCAGCGGTTTGAGCACTTCAGCTATGGTAGTCTCGTTGAGAGGTAGACCTCCACGAGAGCCAGGATAGAGAACTCCAGGATACACCCCCGACCTGGTCTGATAGCGCCCAGTCAGCAAAGATGCCCTGAGTGAGAAGTAATGATATATCTATACATACATACGACTACATTATAATAAACAAACATCCCAATGAGTTTTAGTAGGGCGACATACGGCCACCGTTAAAATAATATAAATGACTCTTCTGTAATTTTATGTAGATTACTCAAGTATGTATCAATCACAACGACGCAGTGTGGTACGTCTGTGTCGTAGCCTACCGCGTACCTCGAGGGGCTGCATACAGGACTGGTACAGTAAAAGTCAGTAAATCGGAGACCGTCGGATGCCAGTCGGTCCAAGTTGGGGGTAAGTGAACTGGGATGTCCATAGCAACCCAAATCCCCAAACCCCAAATCATCTGCGAAAAGAAGAATAAAATTTGGAGATGTACCTAAGGAACGCACAGCCAGAACGAGAATCAACGTTGCAAAAAAAACAGAGAACATTTTGCAATTCCGGTTTTCTGCAATTACACGAATAGTTGGCAAAAGTATAGCAAGCTAACAAACTTTGCGAACCATTCATTCGCTTTCATCATAACACATAGCCCATAGTGGTCACGTGAAATGTTTGTCAAATGATCGTCATGTAATCAAATTGTACTGTCGCTTACAAATGACGTAGTGTCTTGTGGCGACTTGCTGCTGAAAACTCAAGAAGCCTATCACTGCAGCCATCTTGTGGATGTAAAAGTTATTGTATGTCAATAATAACATTTTCTGAGGGTTTTACGGTCCACGTTACCACCAAGAGATCCCATTATTTCTATTTCCTTGAATCTTGGTGGGTTGAATCCTTTCAAATGTTGTCATGTCTCCTATCACTTGCAGCATTGACGCACTACCTGTGTCTGTGTCCCTTCTGCTAGTGATTCAGCCTGACACCGAGCCAATTAACTCAACAGGAAGAGTAATAGAGTGCTGATGCAGTACCGCTCGAGCGGGACCGCTCGAGTTCAGGGAGAAATAAATGCCAAGGTTGATTTTCTAAAATAAAGACGTGCCCGGCCTTGTAATAGGACTATATATTTTTCTTAGCACTGTGGACATGGAATACATTCCATTTATAAAGCAATACAGTGATGCTGGTGATATATATGTTACTCTGATCATTATGTATAACAAGTTTCATCTATACCATCGTCTTTTACACTGAGAACACAGGGGGAACAGATTTCCCTGGAGGTCTAAGGGAAGTGGTTCCCCTCCTTGTATATTACAGTCTTGCCATTTAGCAATACAGTGATGCTGGTGATGTATGTTACTGTGACCATCATGTAATTTATAACAAGTTTCATCTATAGGCTACATAAGTCTTTTACACTGAGAACACAGGTGGAACAGATTTTCTTGGAGGCCTGAGAAAAGTGGTTCCCCCCAGACTGTAATATATGGTCCACCTCCAACCACTTTTTTCATCCTTTCAAATATTTTTTTCGAAACTATTTTTTCACACAAAGTGAAAAGAAAGAGAGAGTGGGAGAGGAGAAGAGAGAAGCCTAAAACAGAGTACACATGCAAAAACACAATAATTTACATCTTGGGACAGGTCAAGTTCAGTTTGTTATGGTTCATTTTGCACTTCGGGGCGGTACTGGGACAGTGAGGAAGAAAGTTAGTTGCGAGCCCTGGACTATATTATATTCCACTCAGCAAGCATATCTTACCTTAATGATTCTGAATGCAAATGTCTTATATTGAGCTGCAATAGAAAGGCTGGAACACAATAAATGGTTTATAAAAAAATATATATATATATATATTTTACTTTATCTTTTTGCATTGTGCTGGAGATCCACCTTCGTTTTTACTAACCCTCAAATTGGAAAATCGAAGTGTTTTATGTGTGTGTGTATTTTTTATGTCTAGCTGCACCAGTGTTCAGCCTCAGGGAACCGTTGCTGGGGCTCCAGCTGATAGATTGTTTTGATTTACCATTCACTTTAACATATCTCTGCAGGGTTGACCTACATGCCGCAAAACTGAAAGCGCGTGTGTGTTTACTGGTTTTATAGGGCGAGAGCAACATAGAAGGGTAGAGAAAAAGGCAAGGCATATGCTTGTGTCAGTTTAACCACTGTTTCCTTTTCCTGTTCTCTGCAATACTAAATTGTCTAAATTGTCATTTAGACAATATTACACACATTTTTCGCTACAATTCGAGACATGGTATAAATGATGTATTTACTGATGTGTGTGTCCATCTTTGCCTGGCATTGTCACAAGTGTGTGTAGATAAAGAGATCCTTTGGAGTGTCACTTCACTGTTTTAGTCCACTTCATTTAATCCTGACAAGGACACCCCAGGCATTTCACTCCATGGCACAGACCAGCTTTGACAGACAGCATGTGTCACCTTCCCTTGCACATATGACACTCCCAGTCTCATACCTTCCAAATAATGATCTGATCCTATGTGTGCAAGTGTGTGTGTCTGTGTATGCAGGTGTTTGAGTGTGAATGTGTGTGTACTATAGGTGTGTTTGTGAGTGTGTGTGTGTAAATATTATAGACGTGTGTCTGTGTAGCCTACCATTGAATATGTAACTAAGAGTTTTGAGGTATTTAGACATGGACAGTATTTGTTCTTGATTCCTAAAGAGGGCGATGTGCATGTTTGTTTTTTCATCTTTAGGCGGTTGTAAAAGAATAGACCAAAACAGCTGACGCCAACAGGTGGAGAAAATACATCTTCCTTTCAACCCTGGTCCCCTGGGACGAGAGAGGCTAATCACAATGGGCAGACAGGTGAGTGTTTGCCTCCAGATACCTGCTCATACCCGCAGGAGAACATCCTTCCATTCCCTGCGCTTTGTCTATTTCTCTACGCCTCCTATTGTGGATTTTAAGTTGTGAAGTTGAAACAGCGCCCGTCATGTTAATTGTACTGTCCAAAGCTCATTATTTTCTCATTATTAGTATTCAAGATGTTACTGTTGAGCTTCGTACCTTATGTCTGTTTTAATGGATTATGTTGAAGCAACAAAAACTGAGGCCAGTCAGCCATGAATTGAGTTTGGCATAAACTTTAGAGTCTTCATCCTGATTGATGGAGATAATGCTGCAATTCTACAGGCAGCACTGGGGCTGTCTGTTTGAGCACTAGAGGGCACTATCTGATCAAGTCATGTCTGATTAACAGCCTAAGGAGATTCCTAACTGAGCCCTCTTCTGAATGAGGTAGTCTGTAGCTGGTGCCTTCCTTTCTTATTGGTCTTAAGTATTATTTTATGAATAACTTAGCTCCATTTGTTGTTCTAGGACAATTCCTGAATGTGAGTACAGTGTTGCTGTTACTGTTTGTTTGTACAGACAAAGAGTAGTTGTATATTACTCTTCTTGGATGGTGCCAGTGTCTTAATCCATTTTCCTCTCTCCTTCTCTCTCCCTTCCTTTTTTACACTTTCTCTACCTTGATGAGACCTCACACCTTACTCCCTCACCTGTGTGAGGGAGACGCACACTAGCCTTAGTTGCAGAACCTGAAAATGGGGGGTGGACAGAGGGAGAGAGAGGTACAAATAGAGAGAAAAGAGAGAGAGAGATGGGAGAGAGAAGTACAAATAGAGAGAAAAGAGAGAGAGAGAGATGTGAGACAGAGGTACAAATAGAGAGAAAAGAGAGAGAGAGAGATGGGAGAGAGAGGTACAAATAGAGAGAAAAGAGAGAGAGAGATGGGAGAGAGAGGTACAAATAGAGAGAAAAGAGAGAGAGAGATGGGAGAGAGAGGTACAAATAGAGAGAAAAGAGAGAGAGAGATGGGAGAGAGAATGCACACAGCTGTCTGTTCAGCACCACCGGTCTGAATCTTTCTGGAACAGTCAGGACCATGGACAGCAAATGTCACTCTCTTCTGTCTGAGCTTGCCCCGCCATTGGTCAGAACTCTACTGCAGAAAAGACTGGGAGGAAAAGTGGGATTTATAGAACTTAATTCTAAACCCTTTGCCTGCCTGGGAACTGGTAACCATGTACTCAAATGCCCAATTATAGAAGATAAACTCCAATGTGAGTACATTGCATTGATTTACACTGACCGTAAAGGTCTCTAATCTACATTTAGAAACACAGTCAACACAGTTCGCACGTAAAATATTTGTACTATTTTACAAAATGCTGTAGGATGTGGTGCAGCAACAGTGTACACTAACCTAAACCAGCATTTGTTGCTGTGCTGTCATTGTAGCAGTTGTGTCTTGCTCAAATACGGCACAAATGTGCAATGGAATCTAATGAACCTCTCAGAAGAAACTTGAGCTGGAGATCTCATGAATGTTTGAGGACATTCGAGGGGGGTCAGATCGCTGAGCGGTTAGGGAATCGGGATACTGATCAGAAGGTTGCCGGTTCGATTCCTGGCCATGAAAAATGACGCTGTGTCCTTGGGCAGGGCACTTCACCCTACTTGCCTCGGGGAATGTCCCTGTACTTACTGTAAGTCGCTCTGGATAAGAGCTTCTGCTAAATGACTAAATGTAAATGTAATGTAATGACACATTTGGCTAACGTGCACCATTACAGTTACGCTAAGCTCTCAGTCCATACTATTGCTCACAATGATGTTGAAATGCAACTACGGTAGCGGACACGTACCCTTCTAGGACCCCGAGGAGGGTTTCAGAGCAAAGCAAATACAAACGCCCAAAATACAAACACCTCATGGATATACATTACCTATGTTCCTAGAGGCTTATGATCTGAGAGTTATGATCTGTTAGCGACCGTGACCAAGGTCCGCCCTTGCACCCTGCTGTCCAGAGCTGCTAAGTAATCTTATAAACCATCCTGAGTGCCCCTCAGGCTTTCTCTCCCTCTTCTCACCAGCTGACCTGCTCATCTGTTATTGTCGAACAAAGCTGCTCTTCACAAGTGATTTGTTCTTTTATAGAGCTGACCCCTGCCTTACCCCGGCCCTCCTCCTGAAGACCGACAGAGCCAGGACACCTAGAGCCACGCCAGGAGAGATAGGCTATACTATATCCAATGGATTCCTCAAGAATCTTTGAGTATTACTCTCATGGGCGTTGTCGTGTTTTGCTGGTCGCGTTAGTGCCTTGTGGAATACTTATTGTTTGAGATCATTTGGAGAACACAAGCGTGCTCTACATCAACAGCTTGTAAAAACAAAACCTTCCCTTTTCATAAGCAGATTGAATAAATGATTCATAATTGTATACAGGTGTTGTAAAGTGAAGCTGCATCCCATAAAGTATCATTAACATGGTGCATTAGAGTCAACTCAGAATTTACAATCAGATGAATCCCATCAACACACCACATTTGCCACATTAACAAGCTACTTTAAGAGCATCTGTGTTGAACTCCGTGTGTGTGTGTGTACCAGGGCATTACTAATGCATTTCATTAGCATGCTACTTTAAAAGGAGTTCACTTAAATCAACACGCTAGATTGCCAGTGCATGCTATATTACAAGTCTGATATGATCATAAGCAGAATATGGCTAGATGGGAAGTTGCTGTCACAGGAATATGTTTGATATGCAAGGATCACAGTACCGATATGATCAATTAATCTCAGGACAACTGAGATTGACCCAGTGTCATCTCATTCAAGCGGTCACCTTGAGGCGTGTTCTGACCTCCAGCTCCCTCTATGTAGTACTTGCAGATTGCCTTCCCCTTCTTATCCTGCTGCTTCTCATCAGTCCTCCTCTGCCCCTTAGGGACAGCAAAGCCCCGGTGCTTTCCGAACAACTCTGCCTGAATTGATTATGATCTAGTTAACCAACAGGCTACACTTTCAAAAGCAGAGAATATGCTCAGTCCTGTGTATTTCCATATTCATGAAATGCAGGTGTCAAACTTAATGAGATTTTTTATCATCATTGTTATTTTTCTGATTTAAATACTGCCCTGTCATCCATGTTAGTTGTAAAAGCCAGGGAGACGACAGTATGCCCTCTTTCAACCTTGCAGCCTCGCACGGGCTTGAAAGCGACTCGACAAACTGCAGCTGAACAAAATGCAATATTTCCCACCATAAAATCCTGCTCCCACTTCTAGTGCGAGAAAACCTACTATAGAGACAAGTGAAAACTGCTTCAGCCGTAGTGAGCCACATCTTCCTGGATATCATCTCCAGTGCAGGCTTAATAAGTAAAGTATAGCCATGCCAAGAGTCTCATTAGCTTGCTAGCAGTAAATTACCAAGGCAATCTATTACCCTGGCCTGATCAGACTCATCTAGTCCTCACTCTGCATAGGGCTGCAGTATTCTGCACCCGTCAGATGGGTATTTAAGCTATCAAGCTGCATATCAGCTCCCATACACCAATGTTCTTTGAGTTCGTCTCCCACAGGGACTGGAACCTGGAACCAATTACCGCTCCAATGCCCACAAACTCAGATCCCATTTCTTAGTGACATGCTCAATGAAAGCTGTTCCCTCTTTCTCTCTCTTTCCTTGCTGTCTTTCACAGCTGTCTGTGTCCATCTGTCCAATAGATACTCCGATACTCCGTCCAGGGCTTCCATTCTCACAGCCCCTGATCCAGTAAACTTCACTTTCCACTTTGGTGTGATGTCACACAGGTGCTTCTCTTACACCTCCCATCTCCACCTGGGATGACCTTCGTCCCCTAAGCGATGACCCCCATCAGCTGATACACAACCTTATGATCAGGGTCATAGCTCCATGGAACCAAACCATCGAGCAAACCAGAAAACCCACCGTGAGAGCAGTCAGCCCACATGATGTTTTCCCCAGCTTTGTCAGAGTGTTTCTGTGGAGACTCATCCTTTCCTGTCGTGTGAAGTCGGGAACGGTCTTTCTTCTTCTTCTTGTTCTTCTTCTTCTGCTTTAACGTCACGTGACCTCACTGCTGAAGCTCAGTGGTGTGCAACAGTCAGACCATTTTCAACCAAGGATGATCAACAGCTTCAGTCGCCAGAGACTGCCATGGCTCAGCGCTCCCACTAACACACTCACACACACATACACACAAAAACACAGACATACACATATACACACACACACACACACACACACACACACACACACACACACACACACACACAGACAGACAGACACACACAGACACACATACACACACACAGACAGACACACACACACACACACACACACACACACACACACAGACACACACACACACACACACACACAGACACACACACACACACACAGACATAGCAGTACTGATGCCAGACAGACAAGCATCAGATGTGCTAAAGTTCTCTCTCTATGGGGACTTGAAGCAATAGCTGTGTTTTCTTTGAGAAAATGTAATATCTACATGTGCTGCTGATAGCACACTGTCACTCAGTCCCTTGTGAAATGGTATGAAATGTTCCTAAAATGTACGCTTTTATCGCCCAAAAAAAGGAAACAGCGAAATGGGAAATAGTTGTGAATTAGGAAAGCAGCTGGTGGAGAATTCAGAGTTGTTTTTGTACCAATGGGATGAAAGACACAAGTGTATAACATTGAAGTGAAAAGTGGTAATGGAGGCTTTATTTACAAGGAGTAAAAACAAGTCATCTTAAAGGTAAAAATACAATATAAATACAATTACTGTAAAAAGACTAACATGACATTTTGATCTACAGATTCACATCAGAGCCTTACATTTACACTACAATCGGAAACAGATCTACTTAGACTTATTCTTTCTTTCAAAGGTGACCCTTAACAGATTATGCCAGTCTTGTCCTCCATCATGAATATGTAAATAACCTTTTGGCTCAATTTGGGATCAGATCAGTTTGAGGCTGTATGGGACTGACTTGCTGACTGCTAAATATCCAGGAATCTCATTGACATAGCTGGCAGTCATGATGGAATGGAATGTGAGCAGAATATTTGAACTGTGTGCATTTGTATAATACGTTTGGACATGCTTGGGCTGTATGTGTCGGTGTATTCATGTGTGAGTGCACAACTGTGTGTGCCTGAGCCAAACAGGTTATTGATCTGATCGGAAGCACGTGTGAGCACGCTCAGATTGGGCAGGCCAAAGAGATGGTTTGTATCCCAACTGTGAGAGGATGCATGTGGAATAACAAAATAATGATGAACTGATGAGCCACGGAAACTGAGCAAGGACAAGCTGAATGCTGCAGTATCTGTAGCAGTGCACACACACACACACACACACACACACACACACACACACACACACACACACACACACACACACACACACACCACACACACATTCCTCTATTATTAATGCTGGTGTGAATTACCTCCGGAGAGAGAGAGTTTACACACAGGTGAAGACTGAAGCTTTTTTACTCCACCTGCCTCCATTTCCAGTTCCACCTTTTATGTCTGAGAAATCCTCTGACCCCCCCCCCCCCCACATACACACACACACAGTCACGAGACACCCTGTATTGCTGAAAGGAGGCCTCCCCGAGAATGGACCACATACTGAGGGTATTTTTCCCTTATGTCTGGCTGGCTTGTCCCTGTCTGGCTAAGCTTAGATCAGTCCTCCAGCTGGGTCCGGTTGAATGAACAGGTATTGTTTACCCAGTTAGGATCACCTTACTGGGTCGGCACAGGGGACAAAAAGAGGCTTCCATGCCTCCCTCACACACATACGCAAACACACGCAAACACACACGCCCAAAAGAACAGGTAGACCTGTGTGTGTGTGTGTGCTTGTCTCATCATTCCAGCAAGAGAAAAGAAGTACAGCTAGTTTTAACCTCCTGGGTGGAGTCTGGTCTGCTGTTTAGGTTTTAAGTGTCTACAGGAGACGGCATCTTCTACCCAAGTCACATCAGTTGTATACTTAAGCGAAGGTTCCTCCTGGGGCCTGGTCCTCTCTCGGTGTCGTATCTTGCTGTTTCATGGTGGAGTTGACAGTCACATCCTGCTCCTGCATGTACAGTCTGGTAAGTGTGCCAGCCTGAGAGAGCACACTTTGAACGAATGCTTAGTTCTTCCGTACGCACATGTAGGCCTATCCCTTTGTCGCCTGTTGAAGGTGTACTTCTATCTCCCCCCCTCCCCGTGACTTGTTACTTATCCTCTGTGACGCTCCTCTCTTTTCATCACTGCCACCTCAAGGATTCCTTCCCCTCTCAACCCTTCCATCTGCTTTAATTAGCGGGAGTGCCTGTCGGGGGCTGAGGAGGTTGGTCACACCGGGGCAGAACTGCAGGTGGGAGCCCACAGTCAAACTACACTCTCATTGAACAGGCACAGCAGCTGTCTGGTGGGCAAGCGTACAGGTGGGCCGCGTCGCACACACGCCTCACCAGTAGGCTATCCATAACCTGTAGGCTATCTTAATATAGCCAAAAGGTTTCTTTGGGCGGATTTTTTCGGAAACGGATGGACGCAAGCTGACGTACGACTAAGCCAGGCTGTGTTGATGATTTTCAGCCCGACTGCAGTATTTTACTTTATGTACGTGTGTGTTTGTCTGCTGGGGCTCACTCTCACACCTCATTCCTCTTTCCCCCTCCCACTCTTGCGAAAGATCCCCTGCTTCCTTTCTCCCCCTGGGTGTCAGCGTGCTGCGTGTGTTGGGATAAGTATTGAGGAGGGCTTCCGAGCTGAACAGAACATCACTGATGTGAACACTGGAGTACAACGCTGACAATCTGCTGGTGAGTTTCCTTCTTTAGTTGTGCCCGTAGGCCTATCTATTTGATCTCAGATCAAAGATTTGTTTTGTGTTCTGGAATTAGACTGACAAAAATCACTATTTCATCTCGCATTGTTTGTTATCGTTCAGCGTGTTAATCCCCACAGTGCGATATGTACGGTGTGTGCAATTAGTTAGTAGTTAGTGAATGCTTTGTTATTGACTTTGATTAGTTAGATGTTTAAGGAGAGATGTTGGCATGCATGAGCTATACTGTGACATCACCTTTTAGTTAATCTGTAACTCCTGTCTCTGCCTGTCCCAATGACAGCGAGGAGGTTAAAAGATAACCAGTAACACAGTAATAGCAGTAGGATATAATAAGATCAGTCTACATCAGGATTTTACGCTGATGTTTCGTTGATGAAACGTTGTTTGAGGTTGGATAGATTAGTGTGTAGGCCAGTTGATGAAGGCGCAAAGAAACCGTGCTACAGGTGGTTCAAAATGAGATAATTGTTGTATGTGTTGCTGATTCTATGTTGCACACCAGCTTATATCATCCGATTGGCTTGCTCACCACCGCCCACACCAGAACCAGGGGATTCTAGAACAGCTCTGGAATCCATTTCTCTGTTCCTAATGAAAGTCTCAGCTTGCTGCTGGCTGTACCCAGGGATGTAATCAAAGTGGCAGAGCTATTCATCTGTGTTCCTTACATGTATTGCTAGTTTCACAGCCTTCTACTAAAACCAAGTTATCTGGGACCTCTCTGCCCAGCTGCTGAAATCAAACACTTTGTGATTGGCCTAATGAGCTCGAGTGACGTCCAGGTCATCCAATGGCACAATCCCATTGTCGGCCTCTGGGGATGAGTGGCAGAGGCTGTGAACTGTGGTAGAGGTTCTTTTGACATCGTCTGTCTGCATCTTGAGATGCTAATGATTTTAGTACGGACTGAGGGAGACAGAAAGGGGAAATGAGAGGGAGAGAGAGAGAGAGAGAGAGAGAGAGAGAGAGAGAGAGAGAGAGAGAGAGAGAGAGAGAGAGAGAGAGAGAGAGAGAGAGAGAGAGAGAGAGAGAATGAGAGACTAATGACTCTTTTTTGGTCATAGACATGCCAGCAGACAGCTTGTTAAAACTCTCAGCATATAAACAAGATGTTATTCAGGATATTTAGTGGCAACCCCATAAAGAAAATGTCAGGAATTAATTTGAGTCTAAGATGACAGCCCTTTAACAGAGGAGGAGAACTTTTAGACAAACAGATCAGTGAAGCTGGACAACACGCATGCTGTTGTATCATGGCTGAGCAGGGATTTGTTTTGTGACTGTAAAACTGTAGTCTAGTTCATATTTTTTAGAAATTCCTTTCAATAGCTTTAAGAGGATGTGTTTACTTACAGGACACTGCACAGAGTGGCACCTCAGATGCTGCTGAAATGGATTGATAGATTTTATGTTCTTTGCTCAATCGGAATCCAAATCAAATAACAACAAAAGAAGCCTTGCCTACTTTGATCATTAACCACAGACAAACATTTACAGAGGGACCCAATTTAGTCGTTGATTCATCAGACTAGTAATGTGATTTTTCTGGTGATTTGTGACACATCAGCTTCAGGCACATTCTAGAACACTGTGTCTCCTTTATCTCTCATTGGGTGAGATGTCCCTGGGGGAGTGGGGGCAAACAGACGTGAAGAATGATTGGCTGTCTGACCGAAACAGCCCATCAAGGACAAGTCCTGCACTTTAAAGTGAGTGCCGAACTCATCTGTCAATCTCAGCACCCCCTCCCCCCCTCCACATGTCAGTCACTGCTGCTCAGGGGCTGAAACAGGAACCCGAATGAGGAAGTCACATTAGGCTGTTCCACTGTGGGGTCAGTCAACTTGTGGTCAGTCACCCTGGGGGTTTGTGCTGTGTGTATGTTCACAGCGGCTCAGTGGAAGATTGGCAAATCTACAGTTCAAACCTGGATGGGGATTCTTCTCATAGTTGGATAATTTGCTACTTGAGGTATTTCTCACTATAAGAACATGTAATATCTTCCGATTTGCAAGAGTGCGTGCTGTTGTGTTGATTTCACCCATTTAAACAATGTAGTGTGCACATTGACTGAGGCGTCCTGTTTCTATACGACTAGGGTCATGCGACAGAGACCATAATTCACGCACAAAAGGAGTTTTTCTGGGCTCACTTCTGGTTTTGCCCTTCATTGTGTTTGCTGTGTTCAGGGCAGGCGCACAAATGAATCCTCATCTGAATAGTGGATTCATGATGCACCAGCACATATCAGACAACATCAGGCATGGTAGACTTTCAGGCATGCCTAGTGTCTAACATAGAAGATGTTTTTCTCTTTGTTTTTGGATCACATCATACATTTGTGTTCAGGATTTGGCATTTAGAAGTCAGAATTCGTAGTCAGCCCTTGACACCCCACACTGACACTATGGCCTCTGTATTCAACAGGTTACATGTTCTCCTGCGGTTTAACCTTATATGGCAAACAACACTGATGTTAGTCAACACATTCACAGTGTACAACCTTTACAAGCGTTTTTTGCTTTGGTTAGGTTTTCTGTTTGTTTTTCATTCCTAAGCAACAGGTATGTCTGATGCCATGTGCACGCGTGCTGTGCCACTGGGGTGGTCATCTCGACGCCTGAATGCTCTCCAGCTCACCCCTCCTTCTGTCATCATGGCTGTGTTAATGACAGTGTTGACTTTGCCAACGGCCTCCGTCTCTCTCTCTTTGTCTCTCTCCTTTCTCCGTCTTTCTTTCTTTCTTTGTCCCTCTCTCAGCCGTCCATCCTTCATATTCTGGAGTTGTAAACTATGACTACAGTAAGCTTTAACTCTTTTTCTCTCTCTTACACACACATAACTAGAACTGTACTGTACGTCTAAATTGTATCAACTAGGCTACTTCGCATATTAATGATATAAAGCTTGTGAACATTATATTTTAACACCATCTGCATTGTTTCCAGTTGTCATTTCAATCAATGCTTTTTATGTTGACCTCAATTTCATGATCATGGGGTGTAATTGAATAGTAGAACATTGATTGCTTACAACTAAAGATTGCATACATGTAGATCAATGTGGAACAAGCACCTATAATGTGTTTCATAAGTCAATTTGTGAATTAGTGCAACCCTTTCTGGTCTCAAATGGATTCCATAGATTTAACCCAGGGGAATGTGAGGTGAGGGGAAAAGGCTGTTCATTTGAGATTGCATGCTGTTGTTCTGGTGAATACTACAGAAACAATAGTATCAAATGCTTCCAATCAAAGCATTACAGTTGTTTTCTGATTTGCCTACTTGTTTATTGATTCAGATTGAATCAGGTCCCTTTACAGGACCCTGTATAGGCATGCTGTGAATGTAATAAATGTAATTAGCACAAATGAATCAGTCAGATACAAATATAAATTTGAGTCCCAAATAACCTTGGCTGTATTGAGATACTGACAGCCTACATACAGGGAGAAGATCTACCTGGGAAGTGTGATTAGTAAGAGAGAAGAGTTGGTAGAGAGAGTGGTATCCACTGATTCATGGTAAAGATGTGAGGTACTGCTGCCAATAGCAAAACCGTGTCCAAATGGAACACGTATGAGCAGAGGCAAAGTTTTGCATTGTGGAATTTGTTGTTATGACACAGTTTACTTAAAGAATAGAGGCTTAGGAGCCTGGTGTGTGGGCTGTCGTCAGGGCACGCTTACCCTGCTCCCGACACAGTCATTTAAATCAAGCTTTAGTCCTGCAAATTATCTTTGCACCCATGCTGCCTCCAACCACATGCATATTTATTACATTCTGTTTGAAATCATACAACAAGCCAGTAACATTGACGACAGCCCTCACTGTGGAAGGCTGACTGTTTTTTAATGTGCTAAACTAGCTTGTCAAGCTGAGACTCTCAATATTCTCATGTAGGTAATGTCCCCCCCCCCCCCCCCCCCTCCTTCCCCTTGCAGTCAGGTCCTTTATTACTAGCTCCTCGGCATCCACAGGGGACCACTCTCATCACCCTGGCTTCCATTACAATCAGGAAGAGCTGAAACATTCTTGTTTAGCAGGCAGGGCCCAGGCGGAAGGTTAACCTGTTGTTGACATGAACCGAGAGCTCAACAGCGTCCACGTCGCAGTGGGACTCCGAGCAGAAAGGCGCAGTCAGACATTGATTGAGGAGCTGCAGTTGACATGGCTGCCGCTACAGAACGGAGGGTTTCTTTCAGAAACTCACAGCTTGTGCTTCTCTGCGAGTCCCTGAAAGGGAAACGTTAGGCTCACTGCTTGGTGTCTCTTACCTTGGACAACACAAACAGGTGCTTGTTTGTAAAATAACAAGCAAACAAAACACACGTGGACACGTTCAAATAGGTACATTACATACAATAGAAGCCTACACAAACACACATACACATATGAACACACAGATACACACACATACCTGCATACACACACGAACGCACACATAAGAATGCACTCGTACAACCAAAACCATTTATGATGCAAGTCATCTCAAAATGATTACAAGACCATGGCGGGCAGATAGGGTTGTTACAGATTTAATATAAACAATATCAACAGTGCTTACCCATCTCAAATGGAAGATAATTACAAACTGAATGTGTTTTTGATTATCTCTAATACTCAAAAACTTAATGAAACGGTTGATAAAATTATAGCTTTGTTTGGATATAAAGAACAATTTTAAAAAGAGAGCAAAGTTCTCTTCTTTAAAGTTTTGCTTTCTTTGCAGAAAAACTACCCAAGTATGAGTACTCGTATCACATTACCAAGCAAACATTCAGCTGTGGGCCTCAAAACAGAAAAAAACAAAGGAAATCATTACATTTTAATGCAGAGAGAACAACTAGTCTTGTGGCCAAGTCAGCTAAAGAAAGGAAGAAAGCTCAGCCATTCTTCCTTTTCAGTCATACAGTGTGTGTTCGGCCATCCAATGCAATGGTCCAATGCAAAGCCCTGTATGTGTATGCGTGCCCACCATTAGGTAAACATGATCATTAGTCAGGGTTAGGCAGTGTCCTCCCTCCATCAGATCGGTCCTCTCCACAGCTCTCTCCGCACTGCTGTGAAGCCCCAGCCCTGCTGTCTCACAGGCGTCTGTGTGGCTGCAACTACAAGAAAATCTGGGGAGTAATGAGCGCTCTTCTGAGAGAAGGTGGATCTGGCCGATGCTCTGGTCTGGAGTGAAACTGTGTGTGTTTGTGTCTATGCGTGCGTGTCTGTGTGCCTTTTCTGTGACTGTGTGTGTGTGTGTGTGACTGTGTGTGTGTGTGTTTTCATCTTATTTAAAGTGATGCTGTTTGTGTTTTCCTAATCCCGTCTAGCACATGTCAAGCTCCAACACCTATCCTCTCCAGATGTTTTCCTCTCTGTCTATCTTATGACCTCAGTTAGCTGGAGAAGAGACACAGTTCAGTGTGTGTGTGTGTGTTTGTGTGTGTGAGAGAGAAAGAGAGAGAGAGAGAGAAAGAGAGAGAGAGAGAGAGAGAGAGAGAGAGAGAGAGAGAGAGAGAGAGAGAGAGAGAGAGAGAGAGAGAGAGAGAGAGAGAGAAAGAAAGAAAGAGAGAGGCTGTTGTCTCTTGGTCCTTGTGCAACATCCAGATCAGACAAGTCTGAGCCAAGGAAAAACGAACCATAAGATATTGCAGCATAATGACCAGCCAATGGGAATAGGAGACTTTCCCCTTGTTTGTCTGCAGTGGTTAGGTTGGTCTAGGCCGCAGCAGGACTTTTAGTATTCAAAGGGAGAGGCAGACGATGGCTCAGCACACACACACACACACACACACACATACACACACACACACACACACACACACACACACACACACACACACATGCACACACTTAAATGGATCTTTCAGTCTCTTCACTCTTACCATGCAGCAGCTTTTTAGGAGCAGCTCGACCCAGACAGAGTCCTCAGCACTTAGTGACCATAGTCCAATCTCCTCCACTGGCCACTGCACTGACACCTCGCTTGTCAGGACTGTTTTCTCCCTCACCTGCTCTCTCCAGGGTTTGTTCTTGTGTCACGTGTGCAACCGGCCGACACTCATGATCAACCGCTTCAGCCAGCTACGTTGAAAAGCTAGCAAATCAATGGCACAGACAGGTAATGCAGAGGAGTGAGTTTAACTAGTTCAACTTGGTTTGCATGAGTAAAACGTGGAAACGGTTGTCCGGACACTAGACGTACACAGAGGGTGGCTCTTGAGACACAGATTTAGATTCAATTCCCAATAGTGATGCAACCCATGGCCTCCAGTCCGGAAATGCCTCAGTAATCACAACAATTGTTTATCTTAGTCCAAAAACAACTAACACAATTACACTCATTAACACAGGCAATACTACAGACCACGCATGTGTGTGTCTGTTTATGATGTGTGTGCATTTACAAAAAACCTCATCAAATATTTGTTAAAAAGTTTAATGAGTATTGACAATGGAAATTATGTATGTTGACATCAGTATGATTGCATGTAGTGAATAGTTCAGAAATTGTTTTATTTGCTTGTTTTAATGCCAATAGAGATATAATTTTACAGGCTTTGGGCATCCATCACAAAGTCTTCTTGCCAAGCCATCTGGAGGAGCCTAATGGCTTGAGTCTACTTATAACCCTTATGTAGAGAGAAAAGTGTTTGAAGATTTCAGAGGAAACAGACAGACGGGGGGGGGGGGGGTGTAGTACAGACAGGAGGACTGTCAGACCGGAGGATCTGTTGTTGCTTCTCTGGATGTGATCTTGGCTGGAATCCTATGTTACCATAGCGACCTGGTGAAACTGTGCCAACGGAGAACAGATACTAGTGAGAGTGGAGGGAATGATAAAGGAAGAGTTGTGAATGAATCCCTCACCAGTCGGCTACCTTGAAGGAACCTGCTTCTTTCGCGTGCAGTGTTTGGTTTAATGTTGTGAACTGAACCGGGAGCAATCATGTTGCCCAAGTGCACAGAATATCAATAATGATGCGGACAAGCCTTGCAATTTTATGCAGCCTACAGTGCCTTGATATTAGTTGTTGAATCTAATGATGATAGAGAGATTTCCAGAATCAACCTTGCTGTGATGTAGATCTGGGCCTAATGTACATGTACAGTAGAGTTCCCCCACAGGCATGGCCTTTGTTATGTGTCTGGTAATTGGTAGTCTTTGATGCATTGAGCTGCTGAGCCCGTGGACTTTAATGAGCTTCTTCAGGGTTTATAGAGCAGCATTGAGATTCACACAGCGCTGTTGTGTCATTGCAAATGCAGGGGAGTGGTGGCTGAGCAGAAACACGCACTCACCCACGTGCACACGCACACACACACAAAGCTTTGAAAAACTAGCTGAAGACGGGCTTGTCTACATCTGTGACAACCCATAGTGGGATTATTCGGAACCAGGCGTCCATCTCTCAGAAGTGCAGGACTGAAAGATGGACGCCGAGCTAAAGGAGATTACTAAGCAACCATGGCCCCTCTTTCTCCCTCTTTCTTTATCTCTCTCCTTTGCTCTCTCAATTGTACTCCCCTCCTCCTTTTTCTTTTCTCCCTCTCTTACCCTTCCTCCCTGACCATTAGGAAGAGGGTTACATTCAGTATTACAATGGGAGGGCATATATATGAAAACATGTATGAAATGCAGCCAAGACATTGATAGGCAAATGGAGACAATTATTTTCCTGATTGGCTTGGCTTATCCAGCCTTGATGTTCCTGTCTCTGTAGACTCTTTACACACGTCAAGCCAAGACAAACACTCCTGAAGCACACCCTTTCATTTGCACAGAGTGTGTGTGTATGTGTGTATGTGGGGGGTGGGGTCATGGGGCCTGAGGATGGACAATTTATTTTCCCCAACCGCTGCACGGACACTTGTTTTGGCGTATCTGCTATCCACCTGTGTGCCTCTATCTGTCTGCTGCCTTGTCTGTCTTTGTATTTGTTGTGACCAGGTGGGCTCCAGCAGTTATTAAGTTATCATGTGTAGGCGCAGTGGTGACGGTGTGTGGGCTTTGGGGGGACCCTGTCTGTTCAGACAGAAACCGAGGGACCACGGGGGAAGGGAGAGATGCAGGACAGTTGGTTCAATATCTGTCTCTACAGTTCACTCTCTCTGGACCTACATGTTTGCCACCAGAATAGAAAGAGAGACCCCATTAGCCTTCCCTGTCACACTCTCTTGTTTGGAGGGGAGAAAAACCTCCATCTGGTGTTTTAGCTTTCCAACTCACACCATTTCAACTGATGTCATGGATTTTGTGTGTTTATAAATGTGTGTGGGTGAGAGTGTTAGTGTGTTTACATGTGCAAAGTGCATGTCTTCATCAGGCAGCCTGGGAAATAATGGTTTCCCAATCCCCACTGTCTCCTTGCCTCCTATACACTTTATGGTTTCCATAGTAACACGTCATGCACTGCTGGTCTGAGAGGCCCACTGTGGGTCAGCATGTGTGTGGCGTTGACAGTCTCCTGAAAGAGGTTGGCGTGTTTCTTGCCCTTGGCTTAAAGTGGTCTGCGATTGTGCATGCACTGTAGGCTACCTCTCTTTGTGATGTGATCTAGTGGGTTGTGGTGTGTGTGCGTGCGTGTGTCTGTGCAATAGTGAGAGCAGTCCTTGTGTGCTGTTCCCTCCCTCAATCTCCGGCTCTTTCTCCGTCCCCCGTCCCCCCCCCCCCTCAGAAATGCTGCTGTGTCTCCATGGTAACAAGAAGTCTTGGTTTTCTCTCCCGTGCCCCCTAAAACTCCACATCTACTTCAGAGGGTAAGTAAACAAAACACTTCTTTACTGACATACACCATGTATATGCAGCCTCGCCTGCACACTGATTCATGTCCTCCAGCCATCCTTCATGCTACAGATACTGTATACTTACTGTGAGTCGCTTTGGATAAGAGTGTCTGCTAAATGACTAAATGTATACGATCCTTCTCGAATTGCGTCGACCCAGTGCTTGGCTTTTGGTGTTTAGGCTCTGGTCACTGCGGAAACAAAGTCTTTATTTTATGACATGGTAATCCAAATATCTTGGGTCTGTTTTATTACTTAGTTAGTGCATCAGTAGGACCATCTTTCTTTTGTAAACTTATGTTTGGTGTTGCGGCCACACCCACAACACACAAACACACAGGGGGATGCTGTAGTAATACCTTTGCCGGTATTTGCATTGTGAACAACAATGCAGGCATATCACTAAACAGCATGGATGGGTATTTCACCTCTTTAACTGAGAGAGATAAATAAATAATCCAAGAGGATTAAACAAATGTTGTAAACCCTTGAAGCATCTCACGCCTGGCAAAACCCCAGTCACACACACATGCACAGACACGCAAACACACACACACATGCACACACACACATGCACAGACACACATGCACACACACTACAGAGGACAATGCATAACTGGCAGCTATTGTTTTCCAGGGTGAGTGTTTTTGTGTGTGTTAATTAACTAAACGAGGGTTCAGTCTAATGAGGCTAATGAGGGACTGTTTCGTTTGGATTTTTGTATGTCTTTTTGCTTTGAGGAGCAACAATAACACACTCACACACTGTCAATGTAGGCCTACAATAAAATCAAAGCACTGGCTTACATCGGAACATCAGTCTCTACATTGTAGTTACCTTGACTGCTAGCAAAATCATTTGTATATTTACCATACTATATAGGTACGTACTGCGATAGGCAGATAGCTAGTGAGAAAATCGAAGTAATTTGTGAAGGATTTCCGTTAAAACCCCCGGTTGGTTTCCATAAAACCAACCTTGCCTTGTCTACACTAATACGTATTTGTTTGAAAATGCTTAATTTTTTATCTCCGTTTTGGCTTTCCGCCTACACTGAGACTTTTTCAAAACGCACTCCAAAGTGGATACATTTGAAAACGCTGTTCGAAATCGATTACGCATTTTTAATCATGTGACGCAGTCATGTGACCCATTCAGTCCAAAACAAGATGGTGGATGACATATTGCAGTTGTTTTGGTCACCTTCCAGTTTGCCTCATCCTCCCCCAAAAAACTTTACTCATGCGCAGTACAGAGACCTACTCGTTTTCAGACATTTCAATGTGGATGAGTAACTTTTGAAAAACGCTTGAAAAAGTGCGTTTTGAACGAAAACTCAGTTTTCAAATGTATCCATATTAATGTAGACTTAGAAGTCCTCTCAGCTAATCAAGAATTATGTGTTGGAACAAATTATAAAGTTTATAAAGTCTCTTTCTGCAGTGACATTGATTTGAATGCCTACTGTTGATCCCTGCTTGTTTTTCATTTAGTTAATTTTGACGAGAAAATATTATTAATGAGTGAGATTGAAGTTGAAGATTGAAGTGAGTTAATGATGTATTACTGAAGAAGTTGAGACCTTTAGAGCTGATTAGTTGAATTGTAAATCAGGTTTAGTAATCATACAAATGGTAACCATAATCACAGTCTGTTAAATAGCTGATGATTAGGAAACTATCTGCCTTTCATTATTCAATCACCTCTCTCTCTCTCTCTCTCTCTCTCTCTCTCTCTCTCTCTCTCTCTCTCTCTCTCTCTCTCTCTCTCTCTCTCTCTCTCTCTCTCTCTCTCTCTCTCTCTCTCTCTCTCTCTCCCAGGGTCTGTGTAATCAACCACACACTGATACCACACTAATGAAAATAAAACACCTTTCAGGTGTGCACCTGTGTTTGTGTAAACGGATGTTTGTGTAACTTATGTGCTTGCTCATCAGCCTTCTGGTCAGAATGGCATAGCTGTTTTCGCTCTGGGTGGTAATTTGGTGTCATAAGCGTTCACCTGAACCTCCAGGCAGAGGCTTACATGCCCTGACTACTGAGTGGCAGGATGAAGGCCTGTCTGTATGAGGCCTGAGCTGCCTCACCTCCTCTGCCCGACCACTCTCTTTCATCTGAGTGCTGTTGATGGGCCGCTCGCTCCAGACAGCAGAGAGAACTGGACGCAGAGCCAGGAAGTGGATTGTTATCCTAGCTTCAAACAATAAGAGGTAACTGTGGCTTTTTGTTCTTTGGCCTCTAAGCGAAACCAGGATCACATTTAAGTGAATTCTCTGTAGGTGATTATGGGATAGTCTTAATGTGTACATAATGTGTAAAGTCCTTTGCAAGCCATAAATAGGACTCTGCTTGTAGGCTCTGGACAAAGTTGTTGATTTTGTGTTCCCAGGGCTCAGGGCCTTTGATTGTCACAACGGCTTTTCTTTGTATCTTTCTGTTTGATTAGTGTTCTGTGGAGACAGTGTTTTGCATGGACACACACACTGACCAAACCACTGATGTGGTTGAACCAAAGCAGCACACACACACACACAACACACACACACACACGAATGCACGCACGCACAGACACACACAGACACACATACACACACACACACACACACACACAGGTTGAGGCGAAATGAGGTCCCATTTATTCACTGCACCAGCTGTTCACACCAATCAAAATGTGGATCCTGTCACAAACAGGTGAAGCAGGTTAGTAGAAAGGAGACACTCAGTGTGACCTTCTTTGCATTCATTAAGTCAACCACCAAACTAATCAATATAATTCTCCAAATACGATAACTAAACTGACACGCCCGCTTTAGGTGGTTAAAGAACTGACTTTTACCTAAACCAAGAAGTTGCACAGCCTCTGTTTTCCACTACCACGACCTTCATTTTATCAGGCTGTCCCCTCAGCCAGCAGCACACACGTCTAGTCCAGGTCTGAGAGAACAAGTGATAGATTGCAAAGGGAAATCTAGTCTGAGTCAAAAGGTGACTTACGTGCAATGGATGACCGAAGATAGACTAAGCGTTTCTCCCTCCCTCTATATTTTTCATTCTCTCTCTCTACTTTATCACAGACTGTAATGTCCCCTAGTCTTTCACAGGTGACCTTCCACATTTGTCTGCACATCTATCTACATCTACTGTCTCAAGCCCTATCTGTTTCTCTGTATACCTCCCTCCCTCCCCTTTATTCCTTCACGCTTTCCATCTATATTTATCTATAGAGGGAGTCAGGTGGCTGAGCGGTTAGGGAAGCGGGCTAGTAATCTGAAGGTTGCCAGTTTGATTCCTGGCTGTGCCAAATGACGTTGTGTCCTTGGGCAAGGCACTTCACCCTACTTGCCTCGGGGAGAATGTCCCTGTACTTACTGTAAGTCGCTCTGGATAAGAGCGTCTGCTAAATGACTAAATGTAAATATTTCCCCCCTCATCACAGTGTTTTCTCTATCTTCCCATGTGTAGGTGATCTGTCTCTCGATCCCACCACTCCCATCCCTTGATCTTCCCTCCATCTTTTCCTCTCCAATTCCCCTACATCTGCATACTGGCCATCTTTCCTCTAAATTAACTCCCCCTGTCCACTCCTCCTCCCTCCTCTATCTATCTTTCCAGAGGGTGTTGGGTGAATATTGAGCTAAGTGAGGGGCCCCCTGGAATGTAATGTAATATGCTGGTTCCATCTTCACTGTGATGGATGCGCGGGAATCCTCTCGTTACCACACATGTTCAATTCTAATGAACTAGTCTGACAGGGCCCCCTCACCGCTAATCAATAGCTACCAGGGTTTTATCATTCACAGCGGCCTTCGGACTACATATATGTTGACAGATCAATACACCTGAGCCAACTGAATCAGTATCATGATCTACTGTCATTAAAGTCATATATTGTAGGGTAAACACAGCACACTGGTTTACCAACCAAACCACACATGAACAGTCAGAGGGTGAGACCGGGTTCACACTCTTGTCTAAGGCAGCTCTCAAATGGCCAACTCTCCTGGCAGTGGGTATTTGCCACCGAAGAAGCATTTTGCCACAGAGTAGGCGTCGCAAGCTACCGGCATATTAGGACGAGCTGTCGGATGTAGAGTGGCGCATTAGAGCACCAGCCACGTACTCAATTTTGATTATTCCACCTACATGGTGGAGCCGTTCTCACCGACTCATGGGTAAATTGCTTGAGAAAGATGCCAAATTCTTTCAATTTTGTGAGCGTTAGGCAATAGGGGAAGATGATACACCTGTGCCTTAGCTGTACCCCGGAGTGTCAGCTGGTACCACTGAGCTTTTCAGTTCCTTGTTCGCAGCCATAGTGTGTTTTGCAATGAAGTTCAGGACCTAATAACAGGTGTTCTTCTCTCATGCTTTTACTTTTGGTTCTAATAAATGGATACCCAGTTCATTATGGAAACGTTCTTAAGTAGCCCTGAGCTACTTACCCTAGAACCCGTGCCCTTTGTGCCCCGACATTAGCTACTGAAGGACCGCCACACTGTTCAGTCAGTCTGGAAGCCCCGCCTCCTCTCAACCCCCTGCTGAAGCCTGGGCCCTGGCTGAGCCCTGCCCTCTGAGCAGCACTCCAGGGAACAAGAGAGAGAGAGGGAGGGATGGATAAGGAAGCTTGAGGCCTTTCAGCCTCAGCCAGAGGCCCACTCAATCGGTACAGAGAGGAGAAGGCTTGTTTGTGAGGGCTTCCATGTGTTTAGGCGGACAAGCACCAGTCCAGTTTCCTCTGCATCCACACAGTCCCCCTCGTCCGCTGGTGCCAGCAGTAGTGGGCCAAACAGCCATCTGCTTCCACACTGTCACCCACTGGCTCGCCTGCCATCAGCTGCTAGCCACTGGCAAGCTTGCTTCTCTCCACATTTAAAGCTTAACTCAGAAACGTCATGTGCTAGCCAGAAGCCTATCATAGTTTCTACATTCAGTAGTCAGTAGTAGCATTGTATTCATTCATCAATCTGTTTTATCCTCAGCGACATAATCGGAAGACACTTTTATCCAAAGTGACAGTACAGTATGGTTGTAAACCTTAGAGAGTTTCCTAAACCATGGAAAACTATTGGAGCCTTTCCAGTACTACAGTTCCCAGTAAAAGGAACTAGCCTTACCCACTGGGTGGACAATAGAGCTGGCCAGGACACACACTGTGACATACAACACCTCTCAACAGCTGATGACATGACTCATTGCTTGTACTTTGTGACTTAGGTCGTCAGCTTTAAAATGCACAAACCTCCGCTGCCAACTGTGTTTATTTTGTGTTTAGATGCATTTCACAGAAACACCCACATCCATATATGCTCAAACGTAAGCACCTCACCATACAAACAAAATGATATTGGAGCTGTCTGTCTCTGCCTCTCTGCTCATAAAAGTGGAGAGTGAGAGGGGAGATGAGTGGATAAGTGAGTGGAGATAGTGGATGGAGAGAGACAGAGCCTTATTGCTGTGCCTGCGGTGAGCAGCGTGCTTGTTTAGTGGTGCTCCGCTTGTGCTGCTAGACTGGCAGGTCTCTCTTTCTCCATCTGAACTAATGGGAAGAAGATGAGCTGATGAAAGGCTTTGTGGAGGGGGAATGGATGCCCACTAGGACTCCAGTCCAACTTGGTCCAACAATTCCTGCTCCAACCTGTCTTGAGTGCACATCAATGGGGAGGAGATATAGAGAGGTGTGAGCTTTTTTTTATTATTTAGAAGCAGCGGGAGTCTTTCTCTCTCCCTGTAAATGGGTCAGTGCTATGCTTCTCTGTCTCTCTCTCTCTGTCTCTTTCTCTGTCTCTCTCTCTGTCTCTCTCTCTGTCTCTCTCTCTCTGTCTCTTTGTCTCTCTCTCTCTCTTGTATTCTCTCTCTCTCTCTCTTTACCGCCCCTTTTTCTTTATCTATCTATCTATCTATCTATCTATCTATCTATCCATCTCTCCATCTCTCTTTCTCTCCCTCTCTCCCTCTCTCTCTCTCTCTCTCTCTCTCTCTTCTCTCTCTCTCCATCTCTCTCTCTCTCTCTCTCTCTCTCTCTCTCTCTCTCTCTCTCTCTCTCTCTCTCCCCCTCTCCCCCTCTCTCCCTCTCTCCCTATCTTCCTCCCCTCCCCTCTCACCACGCTCCCTACTGATGGATGTCTCATTTGGCATTCCCTGTGAGTACAGGCTTGTTACCGTCTTCCTTGGGAGTGGGCTGGAGTTTGACATGTAGACTTGGATGACTCCAACAGCGTTGTACATCAATTGTCACACACGTGCCAACAGCCAGACAGCAGCACATCACAGGAAGATAAGCTTCCACTGTACCTCACTTCACTCCCCCACCCTCTCCCTTTTCTCTCTCTCTCTCTCTCTCTCTCTCTCTCTCTCTCTCTCTCTCTCTCTCTCTCTCTCTCTCCTCTCTCTCTCTCTCTCTCTCTCTCTCTCTCTCTCTCTCTCTCTCTCTCTCTCTCTCTCTCCCTCCCTCCCTCTCTCCATATTGCTTTCAATCTTTGTCTCACCCTCCCGAGTTTTCTCCCTCCTTTCTCACACATTCTCTCTCTGAAGATTTAGACTGATGAACTCGGGTTATCATGGGGGCTGTCACTAGACTCAGCCTTATTTGATTCTAATGTGATTAGCCTCCATCTGTGTGCTAGCAGCATGGAGGACCTGGGCGGGTGTTTGTTTTCAGTCAAATGTGGATCAGAGGGTAAAAATCCTGATTGAGGATTATCGATCAGGCTTAACCGAGGGCTTCATTTGTCCAATGTCGTCCTCATGCACCTCTTCGTATGGGTTCCCTATGGG
>NC_085022.1:18840605-18893930 GCF_963692335.1 Osmerus eperlanus | reverse complement strand
TTCTACCTGTTCTGTGTGTCTAACTCTGTATTCAAAGAGGAGGGGACGAGAGAGAGAGCGGCCTGTTTTGCGGTATGTCTCCCGTTCTCCTCTACACTCTACACTCTCTGTGATGTCACAGCCAAGCCTGTCTGCTACTTGTAGCTTGCATGCCAACATTCACTAGTTTGGATTGTTTGTTTGTCGAATGTTTCCTAGATTCTTGCAGCTGGATGACTGCATTCAAAACTGTATTGGTGCTCATATGTACAGACCACTTGTAAATGTAGCTTTGTGATCTGCATGGCCTTTTTGACAGGCATTAAAGCCGATTCACACTCGACCTATTCCACTTGTTACCTAATTATATTTGTTCTTTGTTGATTTATCCTCCTGTTGCAATGTGGGTCGAAAGGACACTATATCTAATCTAGAGTAATATTATTGAATAGCTAGTTGTCAGTGATGATGGTTGGATACACTGTAAGAGAATGGATCTCGTTTAGGGCACTTCAGTGGACGGTGCTCTGATTGTATTTAATGATTTGTTATTAGAAGGGGAGTACATTGTAATTTCAGACCCATATCCTCCACAGTGGCCCACTGACTGTGGATTAGATGCATTGTCCCTACCTCGAGACTGGGATCTGAGACAATCAGACAAGTAGATAGAACTCAGACAGATGTTTAACTAGGTGATGATGTTTTACCTTGAGCGACATCATTTCCTTTCCCCTCAAGTTGAATGCTGATGAAAGCCAGTGTGGTGGAACTTCATTACAAAGGTTTGAATGCTAACCAGAAAGGGCCTTTTTCTCTTCGTCCTTAGTGGGAAAAAGAATGTATTCTCCTCACACAATGCCCCTTCATATTCACTAATCTGCGGAGTCACAGAGAATTAAAACTCACACAATGACCAGTGTGGTCTGAGGGAGAGAGAGAGAGTGTGCGTGTGTGTATGTGTGTATTATAGTGTTTATGTTTGTGTGCATAATGAGTGAGTGCATTCAGATAGATAATGTTTGTGTGTGTGGTCTGTATAAAAGCCCCCATCTATCCAACAAGCCAGGCCCTAAGCCTCCTGATTAAGGACTTGTGTCATTATGTGTCTCATTATCATGACTATTACTTCAACTTTGCTCCTAAGCACAGCATGGCATTTAGATTCAATAATTATCTTTTTATCTTCTATCTGTTGTCACTTTCGTTGTATGAAGAGAGAGTGTGTAAAGGCTTGAGAAAGTGAGAGTAAGGGAGGGTTCAGGTCGAGGGAGGGTGCGAGAAATGAAAAGATCGACATACAGCGCAGAGAACACAGAGATAACGTAGAGATTAGATGTGCTTCTCTTGAAGTGTTATACTGACTACAGCCAAAGGCTACATTTTTCTATTTTTGTTTGCTTCTATGCCGTAATCCTTTGTAATAAAGAAAATGGATGGATTGATTAGTTCAGGTGGTATTAACTGTAGTCCCAGGTAGAATGGTTATGAGAGAGAGAGAGAGAGAGAGAGAGAGAGAGAGGAGAGAGAGAGAGAGAGAGATGAGAGAGAGAGAGAGAGAGAGAGAGAGAGAGAGAGAGAGAGAGAGGAGAGAGAGGAGAGAGAGAGAGAGAGAGAGAGAGAGAGAGAGAGAGGAGATGGATAAAAAGATGAAGCATGGGCGGCAGAGAGACCCTGAAACATATTGATAAGAAAGCTCTCTTCCTTGTCTCCCTGATAATCACCTGACCAGAGCCTTTGCTCTCTCTCCTCCATCTCTCTCCTCGCGTCTCGTTAATGGGTTCAAAGTCATGTGCTGAGTTGGGATGCTAAAAGGTGTTCTTCTTCTCCCCCAAGCCTCTAATCTGTCTGGTACCATCTGTCTCAGTCTGCCTAGTCTAGAAAGCACACTCTCTGCCTGGTGGATCACAACTAATGCATTGGTGTAATGTTCAGCACTGCATATAAAAGAGTTGGAAGCACACAAAAATGGGACATGAAACCATAGCATGTTGCTGTATAACCACTCACATGCTGAGCAATTATATCATACCACACTGCATTACACTGCAGTTATTAGCTCTGGAAATCTTTGTGGCTTTGACATTGAGATCTCCAGGTCTTTTGAGATGCTAATTTTATTCTTCAGGGGAATTGGACATTTTAGCATACAGTACTAGTGAAGAAACTTTTGGACTACACAGAACACCATCTCCATTTTCTCTCTTTTTCCCCTCTTTCTTTTCCTTCCACTCTCCATCCTTCTTCTGTCCTCTGGGTTTCAACTAATGAGATATGGCTGAAAAGATGTTTACATGATAACTAAATGCCTTAGCACTTATATCTTGGATGCCAGTTGGGAGTAGCTTGTGTGCATGTTAAGGAAGAAGTTACATCCATGTTTGTTGATTTTATAAGTTTCCCAAGGTTCTGTAAGGATAACTTGTAAAAGTAGATTTTTTCTGAGGAATTATTTTAGCAATGTCACACACAGTACCTTAATCTGAATCAAGGTGACCTTATGTTCTGTCTCACAGGTCGGAGCTGAGAACTAGAAATGTAATAACAAAATTCACCTTTAGTACATTGCTATGGAGGATTTAATAACAAAATTCACCTCCAGTGCATTGCTATGGAAGATTTCCCATTTAACCAGGACTGGGGGAGTTTTTCTGGAGTTTTTCCTTGTCTTCCTTGAGGGTTTAGGTTGGTTGAGGGGCAGTTCTATGGGCGTATGTGAAGCCCTCTGTGACATGCTTGCGTGTAAAAAGTGCTATACAAATAAATTTGATTTGATTTGATTTGAATTTGACTGACTGAATGCAAGAATTTAAAGGTGAATTCTAATTTCAGTTCTGGGACTAAAATGGGACAGATATCTCTGTTGGATTTATGTTTGATGGTACAATGGAGACAGTGGTCTAGTCTTACAAACATAAACCTAGTATTTCAATGTTTTTTTACACACTACCTGCCCCGAGTCACACTTTAGTGGGATTCACAACTAGAAAAATTGGCTAGAAATCTACAGATGTCATGCGTGACAAATTTCTAGAAGACTTCTGATGAAGCAGCCATCTTCATTCGTTACGTGTTTTTATCTCCTTTTTTAATCACATTCTATTGGTCTCTAAGTCTAGAGAGCCTGGCTTTATGAAATAAAGCTTGACTTAGCAGAACCCTGCCCCCCTTCTCTCTCTCTCTCTCCTCTCTCTCTCTCTCTCTCTCTCCTCTCTCTCTCTCTCTCTCTCTCTCTCTGTCTCTCTCTCTCTCTTCTCTCTTTCTCTCAATCTATCTCTCTCTCTCTTTCTCTCTGTCTCTGTCTCTCTCTCTCTCTCTCTCTCTCTCTCTCTCTCTCTTCTCTCTCTCTTCTCTCTCTCTCTCTCTCTCTCTCTCTCTCTCTATCTCTTCTCTCTCAATCTCTCTCTCTCTCGATCTCTCTCTCTCTCTCTTTATTTCTCTCTCTCTCTTTTTTTATCTCTCTCTCTCCTCCTGCTGATGCATTCACTGCCCAAATTCCACAAACACATCCAACTCAAACTGCTCAATCTGGGCCTTTTTTATTACCACAAATAAATATTGGCACATAAAGATCATGTTCACAACCTAACTGGAGGCTGCTACTTACTAAATTGCAACGGCAAAAATCACAAACTGGCTATGTAGTTTATATTGTTCACATTATTCCATGCTGCAAATTGATTGGTTACCAATAGTGGTTGTTACAGTATAGTGCAGCTACATGGTGTTTGTGGTCAGAGGAGTCTGGATCGCTAGGAGATGGATCTGGACTTCTTTTCTATATCAATACACATTGGCTGCTTCCACTGCACTGAGCAGACCACTTAATGGAGGAGCATCAACTTAAAGTGTCAGCGAAAGGCTGTAGATCTGAAAGGACAGGGACGGGAGCCCAGTGCTCCCTGTGTCACTATGTACACCAACACCTACAAACACAGACATGTATATGTGCACACACACACACACACACACTAATATTCACGCACGTTCACATTTTATCTTCCTTAGTCCCTGGGAGAAGCAAGTCATTATCATTGGGTAGGGTTAATGACATCACTGAGGGAAAGAGAGAAAAGGCACTATTGAATTATTCCCCCTAATTACTATCTGCCCGTACACCTATGAGAACTGTGCGTGTGTGTGTGTGTGTGTGTGTGTTGAGCTCTGCCACAGATGGGAGTACTGCAGCTGCTTCTCACAGTGAAAATGTAGATATCTCCTTACAATACACACACACCTTTGGTTTACTGAGCCATGGGTTGGGTAAATGTGTGTCTAACGTGTTATTTGTAGTGAATGTATCCCGATGAGAGATTTCAAATACATACTAACAACTCACCTCATACTGAACCAACTTCATATAGCACTTCTATCAAGCGTACACTACACACACACACACACACACACACACACACACAGACAGACAGACAGACAAACCCTCCTCATGTTTGTAGTGCATGTCTGTTTTATACTGCATCACACAATAGCATGTAAGCAGGATGAAAGAGACTTTTATGTGATTCCTATTCACTGTAATGTAACATGTGAGAGTATAGGTGCGGGGTATGAGCAGAGATGCACATTTTTCTGTTAACATCTGGCATTTCTAGAATAAGAATTACTGCTGGCTGCCTCATCTTACAGTACAGAACACCGTACAATATACTGTGTGAATATATCAATATAATATAAGCCTATACTGTACATAAAACACCATCTGTACAGTGGTTAGGTGCCAGTATGAAGAGATACTGGTACTGTAGTTGTGAGAGACTTGGTTTAATTCATGTAATGAGATGTTTCCCAGGACCACTCGTGAAAAGACACAGGGAAAAATGCTGAAGATGCTGCTGTTTGTCATCACCTATAGATATGTTACATATCTAAGCAAGTATAACCATCAACCCAGGGGTTGAAATTGCATTGAGAATTGCCTTGTTTTGCTAAATTACACACATCTGTGTTGTTTTTGTTGTGTCTTGGAGAAGTGTCATGGAAGTGTCATGGCATTTACAATACTTGAAAAGAACTGGAAAGGGGAAATTGTCTTTTTCTTTTGTTACCCAGGTGACAGACAGCCTTTTAACCCACATATAAAAGGTCCACACAGGGCCATATACACACACGCACCACACACACTCACAGTAGGACCAGTGGCAGACTTATGAGGTCATTATAGCACCTTTCGAGAAATGGACACTTCATCTCTAACAGTCTCCTGGGGTTATTGATTGGTTAAGCTGCATGGCTGAGGTGTGTGTGTGTGTGTGTTTGTGTGTGCTCCTGTATGCTTGTGTGGTTGTGGAGGTGAGGATTCCAAATTATGGGAACCTAATAAAATTGTATGAGCACTGACAAACATGATCTTAAACAAAGATGTCAGGCAATGTGTAAGCTACATTTTATTAATGGGGCCATGCACGAATTGTATGCACCAACCATCATATTTGAATCAATAACCAGCTATACAACTTGAATTTACATTACATTCAACAGGTCATAAGCATGTGACCTGTCGTGTTCACTACAGCCCATTAGCTACAGGTGCTACCTCTGTAGACGCACATTGTTGTGTAGTGATTGTCATTGGCCAGTTCCTATCTCTGTCTGCTGTCAGTGAAGCTATAGGCTAGTCTGTCTCAGAGGCTCATTTCCTAATAAAGTTATTTTTAACCGCTGATATTATTCCCATCATAAACTATCCCCTGCTCTAGGCCCACTGCCAAACCTGTCACTGCAATGTAATAGGCAATACATCAAGGTATGTACCTGTCTGTGCGTGTCTCTGTTTGTGTGTATGTGTGTGTGTGTGTATTCGTCTGAATGAGAAGCACAGAGTGTCTAGAGGGTGTATCGCGTGTTTCCGTGTTCAGGTACGTAAGTGTGTCTTTGAGCCAGAGAACATGCAACAAACATGCTGCATCGATAAAAGACAACCTGACAGGAAAAAGGAGCGCAGAAGAAAACAGTCAAAGAAAGAGGAGGTGGGGGGATACTCAGCCGAGACAGAGGTGTTCTTCACCACTGTTCCATGCCCAATCACATGTGTAAGGTCCTCTGAATACTTCTGACATGTACACTCACATATACGCACACATACATACAAGCGGGTGGTTGATGCCTAGAGAACAGCCAGCCTATCTGAAAAGTCCGATCGAGCCTTTCGATCGAGTTTCAGGTCCTGCTCCTCCTCGCTGATGGCACCATGCCTGCCACTGCACACCAAGCACGGGAAACTAGATGAGGCCAGGAGAGGAAGTCTTCTAAGATTTCTTGGATTCCTTTGAGATTCTTAGATCACCTTGAATTACAATGGGGCCCCTCTTTCACCTTATAAATTAGTTAATCTGACTGGCTTTATCCATCGTATGTGTGTGTGTGTGTGGTTGTGTGTGTGTGTGTGTGTGTGTGTGTTGCCCAGCGTGTAGGCTAGTGTCAGAGCTGCATGCTGACACATCCAGCAGCAGATGAAAGGGACTGGGGCTGACCCAGATATGGTTCTAGAACTCCTGATGGAGATCAATAGTCAGGCCTTGCTACTGCCTAGTGCATGCTTTTATTTCCCCAACTGAAATGCAAAAAGTGGGTCGACGCACATTAATTTGCCACATCGTTTCTTCATCCACTTAGCTTTTTTTGTTGTATTTCTCTCTCAGTCCTTCTCTCTATGCCCCCTGTCTTTCTCTTACTCTCCCTACCCCTCTTTCTCTCTCCCCCACCCTCTCTCTTTTTCTCTTTCTCTGCCCCCATCTCTCTTGCTCTCTCTCAGTCTCTCTGCCCCTCTTTCTTTCTCTTTCTCTCGCCCCCCCCTCTCTCTTCCTCCCTCTCTCTCGCAGCCCGTGTCTCTCTCTCTCTCGCTCTCTCACACACACACACACACACACACACACACACACACACACACACACACACACACACACACACACACACACACACACACACACACACACTCTGCTGAGCTCATAGTGTGGTGAGGGTTTAAGGGCAGCAGTGGAGTAAACAGTGTGAAATATTGATGTCTCTACAGAGAGAACAGCAGGGCCACAGTTCCACTCGGTAATTGGACATGGATATTAACAGCTGTAAAATACATTTTTCATATTAACCCCTCAAAGTCCCCTTATCCTCCTCTAACCTGTGATAAGCAATTGGAGAATCTGTAATGCATCACTTAGCTGTAAGCCAGCGGTTAGCCTTCCCTTCTCGTTTTAAGCCTTTAAGAATATTATTCCAACTCACACTGCACTGTTCCTTCCTCAGTGTTCTACAGACAGTATTGGATTTTGGTTAAATGTAATAATGGCATGGTTATGGGACCCCCATCTGAGCCTCAGGAATGCAGTGAGTGACTATAATGTAATTCAGGGGGAGTCAGATGGCTGAGCGGTGAGGGAGTCGGGCTAGTAATCTGAAGGTTGCCATTTCGATTCCCGGCCGTGTCAATTGACGTTGTGTCCTTGGGCAAGGCACTTCACCCTACTTGCCTCGGGGGGAAATGTCCCTGTACTTACTGTAAGTCGCTCTGGATAAGAGCGTCTGCTAGATGACTAAATGTAATTCATATAGAACGTTAGTATCCTGACTACATAATCATCTCTCTGTCAACCTGTTGGTCATTTAATAACAGCACATAAAGACAGGGTACGGCAACAAAAGGACATAACGTAAACATTCATGAACCATTTTGACGGTGGGGAGGGCTCCTGCATGTCTGGAAGATTGTGGGTATCTTGTAATCAGAATCAGAATCAGAATGGGGTTTATTCTGATTCTGATTACAAGATAATGGTCTGGTGCCTGGCTGCACAGCATGCTCCTTGAAGCACATGCTCCTGAATCCGCCTGCTGTCCAGATGATCGCGTGTGTGGGAGCATTGTGGTGTGTGTGTGTGCTTGTTTTCTATGCTGTGATCACGACATCCACATGTTGAAACCACTCCCAAGTTCACCCAGCTGCAACTCTTAACACTTGTGCAGCACAGTTTATCTTGACTTGGAATATTTCCTCAGTATGTTGATTGATACAATAGCTAGCCTCTTTCATTTATATTCACTTTTACCTTATTGATATTCTCCCTCACTCTCTCTCCTCTATGTCTCTCCCTCTCACTTGCTATCTCCCTCTTTCTCCCCCCCCTCACTTTTTTTTTCTGACCCGCAGGCGATACACAGTGTGTTTCCTCCAAGGATCAGCTGCTCCTTAGCTTATGACTAATTGAACCATGCCTCCTTTTTGATTATGTACTTGATTATGTGCTGTATGAGTGTGTGTGTGTGTGTGTGTGTATGTGTGTGTGTGTGTGTGTGTATGTACGCTTCACGTGTTCACATTTGTTTGTGTGTCCGCCTGTGCGTTTCTTCGGCTTCCACTGATTAAGCCATTTACCGAGAACGTCCACTGTGGACCTCATGTCTTATTAAGAAATTACACCCTCCATTCGCTGATTTATTGTTTTAGCCAATCCACAGTCATTTCTTCAGTTAAATTGAGGCCTTACTGATTTCTCTGTCGTGCTGTTACAAGTGGTGGTGGAACACAGTGGCCCCTGCTGAGAAGGCTTTCCCAATGTGGTGGGAGGTGATTGAGGCGGACTGGGGCTTGCTGTATAGTAGAAAGGCTGATCCTCTCAGCATTAAGAGCTAGAGTGTGGTTTAGCGATGGTGTGCTCTGTTGTGTGAAACAGGTCTAAATTGGCTGGCTGGATTTATGGTGGACTCCCATGGGAGGACCATTGATTATTAATAGCTGGCTCCATCAAAGAGCCCTCTTCTATACCAGTTCCAGCCCAACACATCTAGACACACCACAAGGTATGGAAAAGGGGGAGAGGGAGAAATCATGTATCTCAGAGAGAGAGACAGACAAACAGACGGAGAAAATTGACAAGCAGAAGAGAGAGAGAGAGAGAGAGAGAGAGAGAGAGAGAGAGAGAGAGAGAGAGAGAGAGAGAGAGAGAGAGAGAGAGAGAGAGAGAGAGAGAGAGAGAGAGAGAGAGAGAGAGAGAGAGAGAGAGAGAGAGAGTGAGAGATACATACACAAACCAGAAATATCTTAATTTTTACTACTTGCTACAGCTAATTGAAAACTTTATGGAAGCCATTAATGATTAAACTATAGACGTTTACCCATAAAAGGTCATGTACCATTTTCGATAATGTCAAGTAGCATGGTCATCTCTGAGAATATAGATAGCCAGGAAACATTCCTATTAAGTAGCCTAGTCAACTGTGTACTTAATACCAGATTGATGTGGGCTTGTCATTTGAAAAAACCTTCAGTGCTGTTACTCAGTCCTCTCATTTTGCTTGTCTTTGTGTGTTTGTGTGTGTGTGTGTGTTTTAGCATCGACTATGGATTTGCCTGTGGGGCAATATGGTACCAGATATCTGCGTTGAGAATATGTCATGTCATTAGTTCAGTCCAGTCTAGCTTGCCAGGGTAAAATCTCCCTGACACATCATTGAAACTGCCCATCCTTCAAAAACAATCCCCTCCACACCAAGGCACACCACTAGAATATAACGCCATAGGTTTCTGATTACATCAGACCATGAATGACCCTTTGACTTGTTAGAATGCGTTTCAAACCTTTAGAGTTTCCCTCCAGTGTAAATTCCTGAAAATGTGCTCGCCAAGCAGACTTTCCCTTTAACCTGGATCAGTGGGATCCAGCCTGCCAGGGTATTAATATCCTAACCATTCAACATTGTGACTTTATGATGACACTGTGAGGAATCTCTCGTTGGTTTGGAGAGTATGGTGTGTTGATTGTGCGTGTTTAACTTTACATTTGTGATGTTGTGAGTATTTTTTAAAGAGAGAGAGAGAGAGAGAGAGAAAGAGAGAAAGAGAGAGAGAGAAAGAGAGAGAGAAAGAGAGAGAGAAAGAGAGAGAGAGACGGCTGGGGTGAGGGCTCCAGCATTGGGATGCTGTGCAGCTACTGTAGTGTATTGATTTATGCAGGCTTTTAGCGCATGGCTAATTTTCCATATGGGGCCTCAGTGTGTGGCCCCAGGGTTGGGGATGGGCTCACCAGCCTTTTGTTAAGACAGAAAGGCTAATCCCGATGAGCTAGTTTAGTGAACATGTGCGTAAGTATGGCCAGGAGAGGGGAACGGAGAGGGAGACAGAGAGACAGAGAGAGAGTGAGAGAGAGACCGAGAGAGAGAGAGAGAGAGAGAGAGAGAGAGAGAGAGAGAGAGAGAGAGACCGAGAGTAAGAGAGAGAGAGACCGAGAGTAAGAGAGAGAGAGACCGAGAGAGAGAAAGGGAAAGCGAGTGAAGCGTGTGCAGGTTGCAGTGTACAGTACCAGTGTGTTTGCTCGCGGGGGTGTGTGTTGGTGAGCTAGCTTATTGTTCGCCAGTGCCATGGCTTAGGGAGAGATCGTTAAGTCAATTGGCCGGGCTTAACATCAAACTGGGGTCCTCAACGGGATCTACGGGATAGCCTGAGCTTCATCAGCATAGCATCAAGCACACACTGTGTGATGTTTGTTTGTGCGCCTGTGATTGTGTGTGTGGAAGGGGGTGTGTGTCTGTGCCATCAAACAATAATTCAAAGGACTGTAGCCACTCTCTATTCCACTTGTTACGTCTACCCTGTCAAGGATAGCCATTATCCACATTTCCATAATGGTCATTCTGAAGGTGTATCTTGATAGGGGGCAGTGTTGTAGTTTATACCATAGCTACATTTACATTTAGTCATTTAGCAGACGCTCTTACCCAGAGCGACTTACAGTAAGTACAGGGACATTCCCCCGAGGCAAGTAGGGTGAAGTGCCTTGCCCAAGGACACCACGTCATTTGGTTGGCATAGCCGGGAATCGAACTAGCAACCTTCTGATTACTAGCCCGATTCCCTCACCGCTCAGCCACCTGACTCCACCTCCATAGCTATACCACTCAGATTTCCACCAAGAATGCCCTTCCACTGGCTACGTTTATTCAGCAAAGCAAGGTCACACGGACAGCACACACACGCATATGAGGGTCCGTTTAGGAAATAATTCAGCCTGTCCTCGCACAAACACCTATGAAACACATTCACCAATGAAACTTTCCCGTTCAAGAAAGCAGGCTTCTGGAATTTGATCCAGTGCGAAGATTCTCATCATCCCCATCTGGACATACAGTAGCAAATGCAGTGTGCTGCTGTAGACATGCTCCGAGAGCTGTGTCACGTGGCCTGCCCTGGTGGCCCCGGGGCAAGATGAACATGATCCAGAGGTCCTGAGGTCAAGGGAAGATGGGGTGGGTGATGGCGCCTCCCTGACCTGCCCCTGTCTGATGGGCTGATGCACATGTTGAACAGGAGGCAGGGTTGTGTAAGGTGCAGCCAATCTCTTGTGGGAGCCATGATCACATTCATCAGAGCTCCACAGGCTAACCTGACGACCTTTCTCCAATGTCTCTCATGCTTCCTCCTCCAGCTTCTTTCTCTCTCTTTGTCCGTTTTTTTTTTATATCCATTCGACAGTAATCAATGATCTCTTTCTTGATATATTTCTCATTACATGTCTATAATGTAGGCACACAACTTGGTGTTCTGTTGGTCTCCTCATGGACCTTTACACACACGGGACACTCATTATTCTGAGTGTGTCAGGGAAGGGTGGGTGGGTGCCTGCTGTTGGCAGCGCAGTGACAGTTGTAGGGTCTTTGACTCTCCGTGTACATCTCTGTGGAGAGAACCTCCAAAGCCAAACGGCCATTTTAGAAATGCGCATACATTGCACTGGTTCCTTACACGGCCCTGTAAGGTTATGAATAATTCACTTTGTTTTCATAGTGCTGGCGAAAGAGTGAGGGTCTGAGGGGAGTGAGGTGTGGAGAGAGAGAGAGCTCTGAAGACAAGGCAAGTTGAAGGCAAGGCAGTGGTTCTTAGTTGCGTCGAGGGAGTTGGTCTGCTCGCAATTCTAATCCAATCTCATCAAATCCTGGAACCATTGAGGGTCGAAGTATTTTGGCAAACATGCTAGATAATGTCAAAATGTGATTTTTACAGACAGTAAGACGTGTCTACTACAGTGCTTACCTCTACTTAGGTCTCATTCAACCCACCAACTCTTTGTAGAGTACGATACCTCGCAACATTGACTACTTTATTCCCAGGGTGATGGGAAGCTAGTATGATGCAAGCTGGGTGAAATTCAAGTTTGCCCAACTATCCATAATATAGAATTATATTCTGGTTTCAATTTCCAGGATATCCTACTCTTCTTCACCCAGAACGCTGGAAAGCGTTCTCCAGGGAGAACCGTAGAGGTTTAACACGTTTGTTGGACATAGAATGTGAACTGTAGGAAGCTCTTGAATGGGAACCATTTCATGGCATGGTGTTGGACATACAGTACGTGGGAGAGGCGGTCTATGATGTCCGTGTTGTTAGGGGAGTCAGGTGGCTGAGCGGTTAGGAAATCGGGCTAGTAATCTGATGGTTGCCAGTTCGATTCCCGGCCAGTTCAAATGACGTTGTGTCCTTGGGCAAGGCACTTCACCCTACTTGCCTCGGGGGGAATGTCCCCGTACTCACTGTAAGTCGCTCTAGATAAGAGCGTCTGCTAAATGACTAAATGTAAATGTAGATGTGTTGTGCAAGTCTGCTGTGTGGATGGAGGATGATAGTGTGTGAGGAGGCATTTTCCCTGGTGTAATACCCGCACCTCCAACATTTACTGGATTACAGAGACTCCCGGTTAGGGAATCCGGGACAGAGTCACTTTGCTGCTCCTGTAGAGACCACTCAACCACACTAAACCTCTTAAGATAGGAAAGGTTTGTTGTGAGAACTCTGAGAACTTTTGGGAAGAAGCACTTTTGAAATCCATCTGGGTGCCTAGTGAATTGAGAACTGTCAAGAGGCCTCTTGACAAAATCATAAACACAGCATGCTGTCATGCAGTCAGGTTGTGACGTCAGTGTTCAACCATGCAGATTTGTCATGGTTTGGTCACATGTTGTTATTAAGTGTTCTAAACAGTTATTTGTTAAATATTTGCTTTATGTATAAGCAGTTCTTCCAACCGAGTTAAAGTTTTTTTTTCTGTAGCTGCCATGTCTAATACACCTAGCTATAGGGCTACATACTGTAGCGTACCATACAACAGCAACAACCTTTATTTATAAAGCACATTTAACACAATACAAATGGATCCAAAGTGCTGACACATTTAAAAGCAAGTGATTTGAAGATCTGAGTGCCCTAGAAGGACAGTATGGCACAATGAGATCACAAATGGGGGTCAGGTGGCTGAGCGGTTAGGAAGTCGGGCTATTAATCAGAAGGTTGTTGGTTTGATTCCCGGCAGTGCAAAATGATGTTGTATCCTTGGGCAAGGCACTTCACCCTACTTGCCCTGTACCTACTGTAAGTCGCTCTGGATAAGAGCGTCTGCTAAATTACTAAATGTACAAATATACCTTGGTGCACAGCCAGACAACGCCTTATAAACAAGCATAAGGATCTTAAAATCAACTCGAAACTTAATGGGAAGCCATACATTACGTGTATAATCACAGCAGGGTCACCTTTAAACCTGTCCCTCCGAGGTACTCTCTGTAGGATTCAAACGCTTATGTGAAATAATGAGGTGATTTTTCCTGCAATGTTTGAATCTCAGGAGACACACTGTGATTCCCTCAGACATCTATCCAAAGGGAGGGATTCACTGAGAACTTTCACACACACTCAAGCAGGCACACACACACACACACACACACACACACACACACACACACACACGCGCACGCCAGTCCCACACACACATACTCACTCCTACACACACACACTTGCCAACGCACGTGTCCACGCAAAGAGAACTCTGCACGAGATGAAACGACAGGCGCACATATCTCCTTTGATCAGTTAATACTAATACTACTTTGCAAAACTCCCTGGCAAGAGTGAGCGGGGTCGACAGAAAAAGTCCTCCACCCCATTAGACTTCGGCCACGTTTCCTTTTATTTTCTTCAACTTAAATGTGCAGTTTTTCTCCTACCACATGCCTCCTCCCATCTTCAGGCAAGGCACTGAAATCGTGCACCCTTGTGCAGAGCTCTGATAACAGGGCTGTGGATGGAGGTGTGATTAGCATAGTGCAGGACTGCTGGGGGGGGGGGGGGGGGAGGCCCCTTGATGGAGCCATGGGAGGCCTGCCTGGTCCTCATCAGCCCCCTGAAGAGTGGGCGCAGGGGGGGGCATGTTGTTGTGTGATTACCACCGGCACACACTAAGCCTCCCGGGGCGGGAACAGTTTCGATGTAAAGTCAATACAAACGTTCTGGTGAACAGCCATGTTCAGAGTAGTAAACGCTAACATGGCTCGCCGTGATCCTAACACCTCCTTCGTAAAGTATGCATCCCTAGCGTCACACACGATCTACTGTGTTATACTGTTGGGATCGCAGTTAGCTTGGATGACGAGGCCCCAGGTGTCTTGGTCAGGCTGCAGGACGTGTGTGGGACTCGTTCTTCCAGCAGCAGCAGCTGCCCAGCCAGTCCGACAGGAGCAGGTTAACACCCAGTGGGCGGGGCCAGCGGTCTGACCCTGAGCTGCTCTCGCCGTGCTCTGACATCATCATCATCATCATAGCTGCACATCACAGGGCACCCGCTCCATGCTGGCTGTGAGGGGCTGTTAGACAGCGTGGTCCTGTAACACCAGGTCCTCTGAGAGGAGTTCACATGCTGTAGTAGATGAGCAGACAACGGGACAGGGAGGCTGGTCTGTCGGTTTGCAAGGTTTCTGAGAATAGCCACGAAGCCTCATTCCGAATAATAACCCTCACTTCATTCGTCAAATAATAATTAATTCTATTCCATATGTCCCGCTTTAACTATTCATTTATAGGTCTTAATTACAGTGTGTGCCTTTTTTGTTAAGTTTGATTATCTTCTCATAAATCACATATTAGAGTTAAATGATTTTATGCCATGCACTGATTGTAATCTCCCCCTCTATGTGGTAATCCCTCTCATCTTTTCTCAGTCTGGGGTATACATTTCCTTGCGACTCTAATAATCCTCTCATCTTTCCCCTCCCCCCTCCTGTTGCCCCCCCCTCTCTTCCCCTGCTCCCTCCCTCCCTCCCTCCCTCCCTCCCTCTCACTCTCTTTTCCTTTCCCAGGCGAGTGATGCATGCTGCAAGCGGTGTGTGTGTGCAGCAAGAGTGAGAGAGCAAACGGTGTGTGTGTGTGCAGAGAGAGAGAGAGAGAGAGAGAGAGAGAGAGAGAGAGACACAGACAGAGCCCCTCAAACGGAGCATGCCTCTGCGTCCGGCAGCCGGCAAACATGAGCCACCCAGCCCTCCACGGCAGGACCAGCAGCAGCACACACACACACACGCACACCCCTACACACACACAGCCAACGGCAGCCAGGGGGGCAGGTCTGACAGCGGCAGCTCCCAGGAAGAGGGCAGCGGTGTTCCCGCTTCCGTTTACGTTCCGGCTTTCCGACCGGCTCCGGAGCTGAGCTCTAGTTCAGGAGGACACATGGAGGAGCCGCAGGGACACACGCTGGTCGTCCGCATAGGAATCCCAGACCTGCAACAGACGGTGAGTGAGAGAGAGAGAGAGAGAGAGAGAGAGAGAGAGAGAGAGAGAGAGAGAGAGAGAGAGAGAGAGAGGGAAAGAGAGAGGGAAAGAGAGGGGGAGCAGGAGGGGGGAGGGAAAGGGACCGGAGCGTTCGCTCTCTTGCCCTCCATTTGGAATTCAATGGATTTGCTGTTGTCAATTGTTGGATTCGTTGTCATCTTTCTCCTTGCCACTTTCTCTCTTGTCTTTCTGCCCTTTTCTCCCTCACTTTCTCTCTCTCTCTCTCTCTCTCTCTCTCTCTCTCTCTCTCTCTCTCTCTCCGGTATGCACACTTACCGGCTCTGTTTGATCACTGACTCACTCACTCCCTCGTTTAAAAAAAAAACTCTCTCCCTCTCTCTCCCTCTGTCTGCCTCATAAATCTCTTCATTAACCCGGCTGCAGCTGACTTTGACAAGTGACCATTTGGAGTGGGAGAGAGGAGGGAGAGGTAGAGGTGAAGAAGGATGGGGAGCAAAAAGGTAGAACAAAAGAGAGGAGATGACGCAAAGCACTCCGAGATCCCTTGTTCATTCACAGGAAGGCTGAAGGGGAGTTCTCTCTGAACTGTCAAACTTCCTCTTTTTACGCCAGTCAGTCAGTCTGTCTTTCCCTACCCTTTCCCCCAGTCTTTCTCCCAGTGTGCGTACAGGAATGTGCGGTGTTGTGTGTGTTGGCGTATTGGGTCTGCTGCTGTGTATCCTGGCAGCTGGGAACTGTAGCCATACCTTGCACCTGCTGGGTCAGCTGAGCCAGTGGTCAACCACTGCAAATGTTAGTCAGGCTCTTACCTTCTTCCTCTTTACCCTCTCCCTCACTTTTTCTCTTTCTCTCCCTTTCTCTCTCTGTCTCTCTCTCTGTCTCTCTCTTCCTCTCTCTGTCTGTCTCTGTCACTGTCTCTGTCTCTCTTTCTTTCTCTGTTTTTCAAGTCCCCCCCCATGACAGACGGATTCTGTGGCATAGACCCCGTACCAGAGTTACAGACTAATGAGTGAAAGAGTGAGATAAAGGTTAAAGAGAGGCAGAAATACAGAACGAGAGAGAGAGAGAGCGAGAGAGGGATAAAGGGAAAAAACTGAAAAAAGTGAGGGGGCATTCCCTCATGGTCAGCTCTTGCGTTAACACTGATGTTAAATTAACCACAAAGTTCTCATCTCTATCCTGTGGCGACAAAGTCTTGGGTTTCTTGCAGTCTACCCTGTCATCACCCCCGTACTTTGATTTGTACAGTAATATGCACTGGCTCTCATTCATATTTAACACACCGATGACGGTATTGCACATGTGACTGTCTGAAAAATCTCACTCCCTTGGCACATGTAGTCAAACCACCGTGATGGATTGTGTGACAGAACCAGGGGTGGTGGCCTCGAACCCCAAACAAAAGTCCAAGGCTGGGGGGCAGGAGACTGAATGACCAGCTGAGGATCTGAGCAGCAGGATGGTTCCCAGGAACGTCTGGATATTAGAAGTGAAACAGGAGAGGATTGGTCCAGGAGGGGCAGCGTCAGGGCTAATGGCCAGAAGCACTTACCTATACTTCTCCCAACAGGACCTCTGTCCGTTGATTCCAAGCAGGTTATGTACAAAGAGGGACCTTTGTCTTGCTTACAGTAATAAGGAGAAAGCACTGTGTCCAGAGAGAATGAAGGCTTGAGTATTGAGTGATCGATGGAGTTGCAAGGCCATGTCCAGCTCCAAAACATGTAATCCCAGATAAACCCCCTCTCTCACGAACACATACCCTCACGTGCAGGCAGTAGAGCACCGTTGAAGGAGTTTGCATAGCAACAACATCAAGCTGCTATTTCAACTGTCTGTAGGACTGTGTCCTCTCTGCAAAGTTGGCCCTGAGAATTCCCATAAACAGAGTGTCATTTGGGTAGTCCCACATCAACCACCGAGTTACCTTCTCCTACATTCTCACCTCTTACGGTATTCCTGTCATTTGTGGGTTATTTAGTACCTCTAACTGCAGCATTCCTAGTTTGTGTGGTGTGATGTATCCAAGGACAAGCATTTCGTGCTGTGTGGTCAGAATCGGGAGGGAAAAGAGAAGTAGAAAGGAAAAGAAGAGGAGAGCATTAAGATGAAAGGAGGAAATTCCCAACGGACGCTGCAGAATCTCTGGCTGTGAACAAAGCTTTATTCTACACGCACGCACACACACACACACACACACACACACACACACACACACACACACACACACACACACACACACAAACTTAAAACCATAATCCCATCACACAGTATGCCAAGGGACACCTCTTAATGTGCTTACACAGGGTAAAGAGGAGAAACAACACACTTACAGAAACACCAATTATACACAGAGGAGGAACAGACAGATGTAGAATCAGGAGAAACCCAAGACTCAACTCGTGCCTAAACGTGACACTGTGAAAGATAGACAGACTGAGCCAATTAGCCACCAGCCTAGTGTGCTGGGAGATTACACATCCCCTGCTGTGTTTAAAGGCTGAATCTAGAGAGAAATTACATCACCCCGTTTCTTAGACCATTTTCTCCCAGAGGCTTGAGAATAACAAAGCAAGTAGGTGATGCCATTGCAACCCAGGGCTTTGCATTGGAGATCATAACAGCATCGTCCATATCTGTTTCTATGCTACACTGTGTGATGACAAAGATAGGCAGGCATGTTGTACAGTGTGGGTAGGCCTACTGTATGTACATCCACACTCCTACTCTATGAGCCAGCCTGCTCACCTGTTGTATAAAACCTGTGTGGATGATCAGGTAACAAGAAAAGACAAACAAGATATTTTCCTCTCTATGAATTCCAGGTTATTGATGTCTTCCCGACACATTTACTGTGTTTTCAAAACTATTATTTACTTCTTTACTCAGCCTACAATAGATCTCTGTCTGCCTCTCTCTTCCTCTCTTAGTCTTCAGTGATAATAGTGGATATGATGGATGAATGTCGCACCAGGCTCAGTGTAACACCACCATTCACACACTTTATCCTGTTCTTTGTTCTTATGCTCTCATTCTCCTTCTGACACTCTTTCACCGTTTCCCCTCTCGCTCTTCAAGTCTTTTATCCAATTCTGGCTGTTTATGAGCCCGTCTTGTCCCCTCTTCTGGCTCGGAAGTCTCTTCCATGCCTCAGTTTCCCCGCGTCAAGGATCGCTTCTTCTGACGGTCTGTCTCGCCTCCTCCCCAGGCTACTCACGTATCACACACACACACCCACACATGCGCTGCGTCCCGTCTCTCTGGAAAGCACCTCACGTCCGCCGCTTGCTATTTTTAGTTCATTCACAGCAGCAATGGCACGAGACAGCACTAGCGGCTACCCATCTCCCTCACCATCTGTCCAGAGCACCCCCTGGCCCAGCATCCATTTCCCCATAACCCCCCTCCCAGGCTCACCCTCCATCAGCCACCCAGAAAGAGGGATATGTGGATGGATTGAGGGAGAGAGAGAGACAGAGAGGTTGATGGATTGAGGGAGAGAGAGAGACAGAGAGGTGGATGGATTGAGGGAGAGAGAGAGAGACAGAGAGGTGGATGGGTTGAGGGAGAGAGAGAGACAGAGAGGTGGATGGATTGAGGGAGAGAGAGAGACAGAGAGGTTGATGGATTGAGGGAGAGAGAGAGAGACAGAGAGGTGGATGGTTTGAGGGAGAGAGAGAGACAGAGAAAGAGACAGAGAGACAGACAGAGTGGTCTGAACAATTGTCCAATTGTCTGTCCTGGCAATCCCAGTCCAGTCCAAAGAGATAGTGTTGACCCAGTGAGACAGCCGGGTAGGCAGAGAGCCAAGTTTAGAGCAGTGACCCATCAAGACAGAGAGACAGGACCATCGTCGCTCTCTTCACTGGCCAAGCCCAAGTCTCAGACTGAGGTGTGAGTTACAGAATGAATGAATGATAAGTCTGCACAAAGCCAAACATCAAAAATGATGATGGTCATAATAATCCTCTCAAAGTAATGAAGTTGCAAAATGTAATTATGTTGTGCCACATCTTGAGTGATAATGTACACAGGAGCCAATTGCTATCGGTGTGATATGACATTGATCACCCACACAATATTGAAGAGACCACAGTGATACAGGCTGAAAAACATTCTTACTGATTACTGCATTGATCACCTCCATGCACCTTTGGGATTACTCAGTCTCCTGCCATTACCAGGTTCACCAGAACCAGGCATTAGGTTGACTTGGCATAGCTAGCTGTGTGTGTGAGTCTAAGGTCAACAAGATAGAGGCAGCAATGAAAAAGAACAAAACAACATACAGACACAAAGAGCGAGAGAGCGAGAGAGCGAGAGAGCGAGAGAGCGAGAGAGCGAGAGAGCGAGAGAGAGAAAGAAAAGGAAAGGTGAGTGAGTGAGCCACAGGGACATTTTACAGAGCAGGAGGTAAATTAGCTTAGCCTGGTCTTAATGAAGCCGGGGATTGATGCAGGCATTAGAACCAATCCGATTTCAGCTTTTGTTCTAGGTCTGGTGCAGGTGGCCTAAGCTGCCTCGTAGTCAGCAGCACTGAACCCACTCGGATCAAACTGGACCACTCCTGCACAGAAAGGAAGCCTGGCTGCACGCCATTAGCATTTGACGCACCAGTCGGATACAGGCATTGTACTGTTCTATCAGATACAGTAATGGAGTGATCTGTGGTATAGGTGACACTGTAGAACAGAGGCTGTAATAAGGATTGCTGCGCTCACATGGGAAGGCGCTCTCACATAGAGAGAGAAAGTGAAGCGTGTATGGAATAGCTTTGTAGCAGTCTCGAATAGTTCATCCCCTCCTAAGATGCTTTGCTCACCATCGCCTCGCAGTCAATAAAGTAATTCTCCACCTTGTTGCCAATGGGACGAGAGCTCTCCAGACAATTTGCACTATCTCCTTTGTCGATGAGCAGCGCTGCAGCCAAAACCAGACTGCAGCCCGCCAAGCGGCAGGGGTTCGGGGAGCAGGCGTGCTAGCAGCCTTCCTCAGCTACATCTGCAGTGCCAGGCTCTCTCTGTTGCTGTCTCTCTCTCCCTGCCTCGCAGGCCTCTCACGTCCTCAGCCTCTCTCCCGTCCTCTTCCACAGTCGTACTCTCCTTCCTCATCTCCCTCCCTCGAGCTCTTTGACCCCCTCCCCGTTTTACGTTGTCAATTTTCCCCCATCTTTCTGCCTTTTCCATCACAGTCTTTCAAAGGTCGCTGATCCCCCTTGGTGCGGAGTAAGAGCCACCTTTAACATGCCCGGTTGTTTGGTGCTACTATTGAGATCTTTGGATCGTTGAGACATCTCTTAAATTGATTCGTTTTTGTTGTAAGTTGTGTGTGTGTGTGTGTGAAAATATAAAGGGTCTGTTTGAGGATGTCTGTTTGTTGATATGGGCTTATGTCTCCCAGCTGTCTAATGGTAAGTGTAGGTTTGGGTGGCATGTGCTGTCGTGCCTGTCAGCAGCAATAAAGAAGAGGAGTTGAATTGATGTTTGAAAGGTGTGTGTGCATGTGTTTGTGTGTGTTTACACTGTCAGTATAGTTGGGCATTAGGATGTGGTGGCAGTTTTAGGGAGGGAATGACAGAACCTCCCTAAGCTCTCACACCTCTTTAATCCATTTCATCCAAACTAACGTTGCATGTGTGCAACATGTTCTGTTCAGTGTTGTTTAATTACTGTGTCTAATGCCTGTGTGTGTGTGTGTGCGTCTGTGTGTGGTGTGATTGTGTGTGCGAGGGTTTGTGAGTCAAGTTGTTGGAGACGCCGTGTGATTGCTTTGCCACATGGTTGAACTGTTTAAATCAATGGTGGGAGGGTGTTTAAACTGGTCTGTTCATGTGTGATGCATGAGTTACCATCAAAAAAGAAAGTGTTTTCTCAACCCTTTTACCCAAAACGTTTACTCATCCCTGCTTTTCAGTTCCCAGTGAGGTGTAATCAGTTAAATATAAAAGCATGTCTTCACTTTTTTGTCTTATATTTTTATCGACCAGCGCTGGGGCAGTGTGCAGAACTCTGGGGCGTGCTGAGGTGACGTGAGGCATAGAGGCCGGAAGACAGAGCTTCCTCTATTGTAACGTTTGGAGTGTGTTTAGAAATACAGACCATGTCTTTGCGCTTTGCCAGCCTACTGTAGCCTTTAATATTCGGAGGTCGTCCACTGTGCAGTCTGCCTGGGCCTCAGGTAGAGATAAGAGGGAGTTGTGTGCACTTGTGTGTGCGCGTCTGTGTTTGTGTGTGTGTATACGTGCATGTCATCGTATGAGCGTGTATGTGTGGACTGTTCATATATATGCTGTATATACTGTATGTATGTGTGTGAGTGTGTGTGGAGGGTATTTAAGGATGCAGGTCCAGGGCTCCCTGCAGTGAGCGAGATGTTTCCAACATTTAGGATGCTGCTGGGTCTGTTTCCAGAAATCAATGGACTGAGACATTAATAGATGATAACTTTTTTGCGACCCATCATCTACAGTATACAGCAAGAACAACAAGACAGTGTTTTACTGGAAAGTATGAGTGTGTGTGGGTGTGAACCCCTTATGATCTTATGATGATGGAAATGATCTGTTATTTGGGGAACAATTCATGTTCAACAATTCATTTCTAAAACAATTCATGTTGTTTATCACATTCTACCTAAATAGGGCCCAATGAGACTGGCAAACCACCCCTCTCCCTGTGTGTTTGAGTTGAATCAGATTTTTGGCCTACCTTGCTTCCATGCCATTCGAACACTGATGAAACCAACTAGTGTCAAATTGGCAGCATAAATCACGCATCATTGTTCATACCCGGGGAAAGTCCAGGCCCAGCATTTTCTGTGTGAGTGTGTCTGGCAGAGTGAGCGTCTGTGCTGTGTGGGTTTTTCAAGCTATCCGAGTCTTGATTGTAGCCCATTAACCTGAGTTAATTGAATCAGTGGGTCTTTTTCTGTGTCTGTGTCTCGAGAGGCAAGCCTGTTTATCAGAGTGTGGTCAGCCTCCTGGGTGTGCTAGGACCAAGGAACAGGCTGAGCCAGCAGCACTGCCACCCTGTGCACTCCCCCTCCGGATCGAATGGGTCACCACACAAATAATGTCCTCGTTACGGAAGGCTTTTACCACAAACGCCCCTAAAATACCCCACTGTGGGCACATATTTACATTTTTCCCTGTCGCAGAGTTGGAGGTTAAAAGCTCCCCAGCTGTGTTGCGCGGTGTCGTTCGTTCCGTTTGGACAGGCTGTCTCCCACTGTCCCGGCCTCCTCTCTGTAGGGCCCAGGTGGACCTGGATAATGACTGGAACACGGGCAAGAGCGTAGAGGAGATGTGTCTGTGTGACACCAGGGTCTCAGCCAGATGGGTCCGCTCAGAACCCCAAGGCCCCTCTGAGGGAACATGAGATACGGAGCGTAGTCAGAGACGTCAGGAGGAAAAGGCCTGGAGGCCAAAAGCTTGGATAGCACCAGATGTGTCTGAATGGGAAGGAGCAAAGAAACGGGACAATGGAGAGACCGGGAGGAGCGGAGAAGGACGACAAGAAAGAAGATCTCGTTTTAAAGGCACAGTTTGGTTCCACTCCACAAACCATTCTCGTTGTTATGATGTCACTTGGATAAAGGAAGAGGTTTAGTAAGCAATCAACACACCCTAGTCCAAGCGTGCGTGCTCTCCACACCACCGTAAACGCCTGACAAGCTTTCCCCTCTGTGTAACTTTTAATTACACTGCACTGCACTGTGACTGATTCCTGATTCTAATTTGTCTTCTCACTCTAACTTACTTAGAGAGACAGTTATTGTTTTCTCCTTCCACATACTTGTCATTAAAATGTAATTAGCATCCTGTCAAAGTTTCGTCAGAGCTTGCATGCTTCATCGCTAAACAGAACAACCTTTTCATTGATGACATTGAGGTAAATACACTAAGTGAAAGTACATTGAGGTAGATACACCTACTGAAGGTAGATTGAGGTATATCCACTAAGTGGAGGTATATTGAGATAAATAAGCTGAGAAAAGGACTCCACAACCATGTGTATGGTTCGGGAAAGTTGATTTCCTTAAACAACTAACATCACAAGGAGCATTTTCTTGAAAAGTTTTGTATGTCATAATGGCCAGGGGCTTTAAACCATGTTTGTACTTTTTGACAGTGTACTTATTAAGGGTAGGTCACATAGGTAACAGTAATGGTTGCCACAGCAATGTCTTGACCTCATTCCAGACTGGTGGTAATCATTAGTGCACTGGAGAGGGTCCTCGCAGGGATAATGGTCTCTGCCACATAAGTGTCTTTTACTAACTCTGAATTAGGGACTTTTGTTCACTTGAATTGAACAAGAAAGTAATTGACTATTAAATAAGGCTTGAATTTGGGTCACAATGGACAACTAGGCTAGATGGATAAGTACTGCAATTTAGACGTCTTGTAGCAGAATGATATCTTGAGGATGAGTTGCTTGACTTATGTGATGGAAAAATCATGTTTGTGTGAGTGTTTGATGATGTGTTTTTGTGATACACTAGTTAATACAATGTAGATTGGAGCATCCTTCCAGTAGGGTGAAATTGCATGTCAGGCTCTGATGCTCCAGTAACTCCAGCGTGCAGTGTGACGCCACTGATGTCAGCTTGAATATCACTGAGGGTTTGTCTCCTGCTACGCTTGGCAGTCCCGTGTCAAGGAGGCTGCATCATCTCCTTGGTTAAAAGTTTGGAGGCCCGTCACAGTGATCGATGCTGGGTCTAAAGTCTTTGGTATCCCGGAGAGCCATTGGTGTCAGAGCTGGGCAGGATTTAGAGTGGGTCCCTTCAGGACCACAAAGCGGCCCCTCTGGAGCTGTGGAGGCTGGCCTACTGTTCCTCAACCCTGGTCCTGCTTCAGTACTGGCCCTGAGGACTCCCAGACCGCACACTCCTGTTTACTCCCATCGAGGTCAAGCAGTTGAGGTCAAGCAGTTGAGGTCAAGCAGGCATGTGAAACAGATGCAGACACAGGCACGCCAAAACCCACACACAAACACTGTAAGGTAGTCTTGTATAAATCTGACACAAACACATACTGCTTTTCGTTCCTATTCATTCTTGCTCATTCATTATGAATGGCTGCTTTAACTGTGCTATGAAATATGGACGGCTACTGGACCAGACTGTAGAGTATCTCACTGTGGCGGCATGTGCTCCGGCAGGACCCTCTGATTAAGACAGAGACACAACTGTTATCACCAAGGAATCTGGCAAGACACAGAGAGAGAGAGACACAGAGACAGAGAGAGAGGGAGACACACACAGAGAGAGAGACACAGAGAGAGACACACAGAGAGACAGAGAGAGAGAGAGAGAGAGAGAGAGAGAGAGAGAGAGAGAGAGAGAGAGAGAGAGAGAGAGAGAGAGAGAGAGAGAGAGAGAGAGAGAGAGAGAGAGAGAGAGAGAGAGAGAGCAGAAGGAAGGGAGGAAGAGAGGAAGAGACAATGACACACGGAAAGAGTGGGTTGAGGTTTGTTATTGATTTTGCTTTCATCCAGTCTTAATTCCTTGATCAATATGGGACAACATACTCATACAAACACTCAAACACAGACACACACAAACACAGGGTTAACTCATTAAATAATCTAATATAGAAGCAGCCAGAGTTGTTAATTAGTGTATAAGTCATCGGAGCCGGACTGACAGAGGTCCTCGGAGATCAAGACGGGCAGCAAGAAATAACTGCTCTCCATCATCTCTCCACTCTTCTTTTCTCTTTCCTCTATTGGTTTTTTTTCCTCGGTCTCCTCCCCTCGGCCATCCCTCTTCCTGCACTCCTCCCCAACACTCCATCTCCTCTGTGTAAAGACATCAGCCCGGATGACGTGTGCTCCATTGGGTCTGGTGGAGCTGGCGGCCATGTGGGCCCATAGAGATAACCAGCGTGACTCGTCTGGGCCTGCTGTGGACAGCTGATGCATGGAGGAACCTTTAGAAAGGTGCTTCGGTCTCCACCCCCCCAGCCTTCCTCAATCATCCTCCTGCTCCTCGCGGCCGAACGCCACATCTGAACGCAGACAAACGACCCGCAATCCTTCGAAACAAACTTTCGGAACCACACGTGCACTTTGAGACGTTTGTTCGCCGTTTTCTTTGTTCAAGGCGCGCCGACGCAGGGCGGCACATTCGTCTCCGCAACTTGGAAGGCATGATTACACGCACAGGCCGCGTTGGTGCTCGTGTCACGGAAGTGTGCCGTGCGTAGGATGTGTGTGGGGGAATGACGTGCTCTGCATAACGCTGGGCTTGGCATCGGACTCTGGTGCTCACACATGACTGAGCACCAGACCCGAGTGGACGGGCCGCGCACTATTGGGCATCTCTCTGAGGTCACGCTCACCCGCTAACACGCTCATTCCCTTACACACACATTACACACTGGCTCGAGTGTGCGAGGCAGACGCAAACACGATCACTTACCCGCAGCTCAAACATTACCCCACTCTGCTCTTACCTGTCTGACCTCTAACTTTTCATTACATCCTCCAGAACCCCCCCCCCCTCCCTCCCACCCTTCTCTCTCTCTTTATCTCTCTCCCTGTCTGCCCTGCATGGTACATGCCATACTGCTGGTGAAGTCAGCATTGTTGCAACGTTTGAAAGCGAGACAGAACAGGGCGGAGAGGGGGGCAGTCGCTATCATGGTTGTAATTACAACCTTGATGAATAATGAAGTATGAAAAGGGGAGACGTGTTCAGGAGCAGTGCCGTTATTCAGTTCAACAGCAGCTCGCTTTACAACTGACTCGCAACTATGCAGTGAATTGCACAGCCTTTCCACGGACCAGTAGGATTATATTCCACTTACATTCATAGACGTGATTTAAAAGAAGACAAGAGCAGAGAGACAGACGGGGAAAGGGGGAGGAAACAGCTCTAACCAAGGGGAGACAGACTTAAACAGTAGCTATAAGACTATCACAGATGTATGGGGTTCAATAAAAACGGTGTGTGAGAAAGTCCAGGGCATTACCAGAGGGAGATACTGAAGCAGGAAGACAGAGAGAGACAGGAGGTAGATACTGAAGCAGGAAGACAGAGAGAGACAGGAGGGAGATACTGAAGCAGGAAGACAGAGAGAGACAGGAGGGAGATACTGGAGAGGAAGACAGAGAGAGACAGGAGGGAGATACTGAAGCAGGAAGACAGAGAGAGACAGGAGGGAGATACTGAAGCAGGAAGACAGAGAGAGACAGGAGGGAGATACTGAAGCAGGAAGACAGAGAGAGACAGGAGGGAGATACTGAAGCAGGAAGACAGGGAGAGACAGGAGGGAGATACTGAAGAGGAAGACAGGGAGAGACAGGAGGGAGATACTGGAGAGGAAGACAGAGAGAGACAGGAGGGAGATACTGGAGAGGAAGACAGGGAGAGACAGGAGGGAGATACTGGAGAGGAAGACAGGGAGAGACAGGAGGGAGATACTGAAGCAGGAAGACAGGGAGAGACAGGAGGGAGATACTGGAGAGGAAGACAGGGAGAGACAGGAGGGAGATACTGGAGAGGAAGACAGAGAGAGACAGGAGGGAGATACTGGAGAGGAAGACAGGGAGAGACAGGAGGGAGATACTGAAGCAGGAAGACAGAGAGAGACAGGAGGGAGATACTGGAGAGGAAGACAGGGAGAGACAGAGGGAGATACTGGAGAGGAAGACAGAGAGAGACAGGAGGGAGATACTGGGAGAGGAAGACAGAGAGACAGGAGGGAGATACTGAAGCAGGAAGACAGAGAGAGACAGGAGGGAGATACTGGAGAGGAAGACAGGGAGAGACAGGAGGGAGATACTGGAGAGGAAGACAGAGAGAGACAGGAGGGAGATACTGGAGAGGAAGACAGAGAGAGACAGGAGGGAGATACTGGAGAGGAAGACAGGGAGAGACAGGAGGGAGATACTGGAGAGGAAGACAGAGAGAGACAGGAGGGAGATACTGGAGAGGAAGACAGGGAGAGACAGGAGGGAGATACTGGAGAGGAAGACAGAGAGAGACAGGAGGGAGATACTGGAGAGGAAGACAGGGAGAGACAGGAGGGAGATACTGAAGCAGGAAGACAGAGAGAGACAGGAGGGAGATACTGGAGAGGAAGACAGGGAGAGACAGGAGGGAGATACTGGAGAGGAAGACAGGGAGAGAGGGAGGAATGAGGAGGAAGAGAGAGATGATAGTGGAGAGCGGTGGGAGGGGAACAGTACGCTTCAGTGAGGAAGCTTCATTACTGAGCAAACTGACTGGATACCGGGGAAGAATACACACACACACACACACATACACACGCATCCACACACATATACACACACACACACACACACACACAACCACACACATACACACACACACACATACACACGCATCCACACACATATACACACACACATCTGTGCAATCACCCGAAAACCAAAACTACGGTAATTTCAGTGAACAAAACAGATATTGGTGGCTGATGAAAGACAACCTCTTCTGTTTCTTGAACACATGTTCCCACAATACACACACACAATACACACTTTATACTTTACAGACCTGCACACTCCAATAAGGTTTTTTTTCCACGTATCTGGCCTGGTGGCTCCTTAAATGAGCTTAAAGGGTGTAATGAATCATTTTCGATTTTTCTTTAATTACTCTCAGCTGGGCTGTGTGACATTGTTCATTATATTCTGTTGTATTGTGTTGTATTCTGTAGTGGCTCACAGTATCTCTGCCTGAAACACCGTGTTAATGCTGTACTGTATGGGTAACCAGGGTTACTCCCTGCCTCTGTCTTCTAACCTGATGAATTTACTGAAGCACATCTTATCATCTCAACTCAAACCTCACTCTCCGTTCTTCTCCTCTATAGCATCAGTCCATGCCTCCCCAGTCACCAATTACTTAAGGACTTTACATTCACTTTGGTCGGAGCTTCCAATTGAAGCAACTGAAGCAAACGGCCGTAGCATGTTCTATTGTTGTAATCATTTATGATAGCACAGTCCTACAAGACACGCTTGTCTGTCGTCTGTTCAATGCGGGGCAGTTTCATTAGTTGGATGAATGGAGGGGTGAGAGGTTAGCCAGAGGGCCGTGAGCGATAGAGCAGCTCCTCCGGGCTTTCTCTAGCACCGACGCACGTGCACCACAACCGCACACACACACACACACAGTACAGTATAGTACAGTTCTGTGTCCTTCACAAACACACAGGCACAAACACAGGCTCCTGAAAAGCTGCTATCTCTTGGACATGCTATGTTATCACTTTTCTGGTGCCATGGTATATCAGGATTCGTTCCACTTCGGATGTCGGTAGGAGAGAAGATGAAGAGAAAAAACCATTTATCATATTTAAAATTGAATTAGGTGAGTAAATAAACTGGCTCGACAAAAATGCAATCCGCTGTTTATTTGGCATGAAAGTCAAAAAGTAATAGACCGTTTGACAAAAAAAGTTTGCCACTGTGTTGTGCGCCTTTTTTTGTTGTTGAGTATTGACAACAAAGTTTGCTTTTCTCCGCATCCTTCGAGGGCTCCCCATCCCACAGATCTCTCTTTCTCCTCTGTGGTTCCCTGTATGTCTTCTCTTTAATGACAAGAATCCTTCTCGGTCTCAAAGTGAAGGGAGAACTTTCAAAGCCATGCTTGATGTGAGTTTGTTCAGTTTGGAGAAAACAACGCCTGCAGTATCAGTGTGTAGCCAGATGAGGCCAGCAAGGCCCACTGAGGCTCCCTGCAGTGGGACTTCCATTACCCAGTGTGCACTTTCAACAAAGTGTCAGTTAGATCATCAGACTGGATCCTTCTCTTGTCATCACGGGTGTTTTCCTCAGCTGTGCTTGTGGGCTCTGTGGCCTGTGATAGGGGACAGCTGTTTGTTGCAGATGGCACAGGGGTGGCGATAGAAAGGGTTTGGGTGTGAGATGTTTTTGTTTATGCGTTTGTGAATTGATGTTGCAGAACGGGTGTTGAATTGATTTAATGCTGGTGGACTGAACATATCACTTCCCCACTCCCACCTCTCTCCCCCCCCCCTCTCTCTCTCTCTCTCCCCACCCCTCTCTCCCCCCCACTCTCTCTCTACCCCCCTCCCCCCCCCCCCCCCCCCCTCTCCTCTCTCTCTCTCTCTCTCTCTCTCATCTCTCTCTCTCTCTCTCTCTCTCTCTCTCTCTCTCTCTCTCTCTCTCTCTCTCTCTCTGTCATTCCATCACCAGTAACTCTCTCTGTCTTTGACTGCTCTCTGCCTCTATTTGCAGCTCAAATCCCATAATGTATCTGTTCAGTTGAAGTGCTTAATGCACACCACCAGCGATAGAGCAGAACTGTTCAGGTATCTAATGGCCGAGGTATCTAGGATAATAAAGTAGACCCCACCCCCCCTCCCCCGCCTAGATACACTGAGGGCCACAGTCATGATGAGTCAAAATTGTGGTATGGGTGTAATCTTTGTTCTTGAAAGCATATACTACATCAGTGGTTCCCAATCCTGATCCTCAGGAACACCTGTCCTGCATGTTTTAGATGTTTCCCTGCTCCAACACACCGATTCAAATGAATGGGTCGGTTATCCAGCTCTGCAGAAGCGTGCTTATGACCATTCATTTGAATGAGGTGTGTTGGAGCAGGGAAACATCTAAAACATGCAGTACAAGTATTCCTGAGGACCAGGGTTGAACCACTTTAACTACATTATGTGATCAAGATCTCCTTGGAGCTTGAACAGCCCTGGTAACCTGTTCATCTCCAGTGCAGTTCAGCTCCCTTCTCTACTGGTACTGTACCATCCACTGCAGGGAGGATACACATGGAGAGGGAAGTCTACTTACATTTACATTTAGTTGTTTAGCAGACGCCTTATCCAGAGCGACTTACAGTAAGTACAGGGACATTCCCCCAGAGGCAAGTAGGGTGAAGTGCCTTGCCCAAGGACACCATGTCATATTGCACGGCCGGGAATCGAACCAACAACCTTCTGATTAATAGCCCGACTCCCTAACCGCTCAGCCATCTGACCCTGATCAGACATGTGGCCTTAGAGATGAAGGCCACTGTTTGAGATACAGAGCTTAATCTATGGCCTGGTCGTTGAGTGGAACTTATTTGATAATGACCATTTAGAACTCTGTAGGTATAATTGATTTGAGGATTAAATGAGTTGTACTGTAACTGATGGAGTGAATTAGTAACCTCTCTCTCTGTCTCTTTTCTTCTGACCATACTCGCACGGTCATGAATATTTCACTGCATTAGAGGACTGAATCCTCCACACTGTATTAAGGAAATCAATGGAATGAAAATGCCATTCTTTCTGGCTTCATTCCTGATAAATATGAAATGGTAGTTTCATCCGTTTGTCGCGGAAACAAATAGAAAACGGCGTTTAAAGAAGCCTCCTCTCGTCTCCACAGAAATGTATGAAGTTCGACGCGGACAGCTCCTATCCTGGCTGTCCAAGCAGAGGATCCTCTGCACTCTCAACCAGAGCCTGAAGGACGTCCTGAACTACGGCCTGTTCCAGCCATCTCACAACGGCAAGGCCGGCAAGTTCCTGGATGAAGAGCGCCAGCTGAGAGACTACCCCCTCCCCTCCATCACCCCTGTACCCTACCTGGAGGTAAACACCCGAGGAAGGAGGCTGGAGATGTGTGTGTCTTTGTGTGTTGTGTGTGTGTGTGTGTGTGTGGTGTGCACACAAAGTAAGGTCCACATTATGCAACACTGAGAGCCCACAAGTTTCATACGAGAGTGTGTACCGTGTGTGAGAGTGTGTACCTTGCGTGAGTGTGTGTACAGCGTGGTGAATGTGGAGACTGTGTTGGATGGTGTGTACAGCGTGCGACTCGACACACTCTCAACACACACTCTCCCACCTCCCGGAGGGAGGATCACCATGGGAGCCTATTGTCACCTGTCAATCTTCCATTTACTCACGTCTACTCCAGTCCGCGATTCAACTCCTTCGCCTCCATCTTCAAAAAGGGTGCGTGTGCACGCATGCTTATCTATCTGGGCTTCCGCTGGGCTGGAGTGTCACTCAAAACCCAGCAGCAGGAACAATAACACACCGGTGACAGTGTTGTCAACAGCAGCTGTCTGCCCTTCAAAGTTAATTGCAGAACTTGTCTTTCACACACACACACACACACACACACACCACACACACACACACACACACACACGCGCGCTCTCCCGAGTGACTGGATCAACATCTTCTGATGTTTCTCAGAGCTCTCTCCCGATCAGGGCTTGTACTCTCCAGACCCGCGGGGGAGATTAAGAGCTCATTTCTACGAGCAAAAGCATGTTCATCACTAATACAGCTACAGGGTTGTCCTGTGGCCTTGATGCACGTCGACGCACTGTGGTGATCATTAATAGGGGAGTCGTTAGTATTCCTATGGGAGCCCCCTTCTCCCTGATTGTTATTACCTGGCTTGATTTACTGTTCCTATTATGAGTGGAGCTCGTAGCAGAGGCAGGGAACGTCACAGGCAGATGGAACCAGCTGGGCTCGCCGGCTCGTCCCCTCCATTTAGCCGGCTTTTATGACGGGATTTTATGCAAAGGTTATGTTTTATCAGTCCACTTTCCATGCTGGTCACTGTGATGGAGATCGTAGCACAAAAGAGCCCCCCGTCCAATCACATGGAGACTGTGACCTTGATGAGGATCATAGTGGTCCATGCACAGACTGGCCAAAGAAACTGCTGGTTAATTGTAGTGGAATAGTCCATAGACCTCTACTGCCACACCCGATGGTGGAGGGGGGGGGGGGGGGGAGGGGGGGGAGAGGGGGGGGGGAGGGGGGGGGGTGGGAGGGGGGGGGGGGGGCGTGGGGGGGGGGGGGGGGGGGGGGGAGCTTCATGTCAGTTAATATTGGATCAAATATCCCTTTAGGACCTCCTATGTGTTGAAGCCATGTGTGGGGTTCTGCACATTCCCAGCCAAGCTAACTGAATGTGAAAGCCAAGGGCTACGCTCTGTTGTGCTATTTCAGCTCTCACAACGAGCCGTATGAACGTTTTCTCTCTCCCCATCCCTCTCTCCATCCCTCTCTCCACATCCTCTCTCCTACATGTTCCATGAGCGACTGGCCTTGGCTCAAATCCATCCATACCACTGTGAGGGGATATTTCCCACGCTGTACTGTACACATTAAAGTAGAGACACGAACAAACTGCAGGTGTTTGCCGCTGTAGGGGGGAGGCTAGCCTCACAGGCCCCAGCGGAGACTGAGGCCGAGGCCGGAGACTCGGAGGTAAAATGGTCAACAGGTGATGAGGGTGTGGGTTCGTGTGGTGCTGCGCTTACGAATCTCATCTCGCTGGCGTGTGTCTCTGGGGACAATCTCCATATCCTGAACGCTCCACAACAACCTCAACCTCTGTGGTGAGTTTGGGATGGCTGGAGGGCTAATGGAGCTAACGTGCTGTGTACTCTGATGAATGTACTGTGGTTAGCGTTGAGGGAAGGATGCTTCTGTGTGCTGTTCCGGAAGCTTTCTAGGACAGCAAGCCTGCTGTTTGGACACTTGTCAGATGCTATCATTCCCATGATAGAAAATGTGTGTGCGTGTGTGTATGTCTATCTGTGTTTGCACATTATTCTTATGTGTGCACTGTTGTCTGTTGTCATCCACCCTCAACACCACCAGCCCCCCCCCCCCCCACACACACACACACACACACACTCCTCTCCCTCAGGACCTGTATGTGGATATGAGTGACATGTTTTGATTAGGATTAGATTAGGGTCACTCAGATCAATTTCACAGAGAAACAGAGAGAAAGAGACTTGGTGGCTTACTGCTTCTATAACAGTGTTCAGTCAGACTTGTCCATCAAACCAGTGGTTTGAGTTAATAAAGCCAGTGGAATTTTGACATTGATAGAAATGGAGATTGACTCTGTGACTGACCAGATCTGACCAATCCCTGATTGACTTCCTGACACAATTTAACACCAGGACAGTGACTCTACACAATATTAGTATGAACGGATTTTTCAAAGACAAAACATTCCCGATCTTAATCTGTCATCAGATGGTGTGTCTAGTCATGTGTGACAGCAGCTCACTCAGTGTTGTGTCTCCTGTTGTGTTTCAGTTCCGCTATAAGAGGCGTATCTACACACAGAGCCACCTGGATGACAAGGCAGCTGTCTAAACTCCACACCAAGGTAAGTCCACCGCCTTCGCAGTCCCCCACCAACACATGTCTCTGGCACAGTGTGGTTCCAAAGAATGGCACCTGGTTTATACCTGAAGAGAAGAGGAAGGCTGAGTTGTGGGCTCCAGCGCTCTGTGGTCGAGCGGGAGGCTTGTGTGTGCTAGGCAGGGGAACCGACACCAGGGGGAACCACATGCATTTACATAATTCCCAGTGCGGGGCAGGATCTGTGGAGTATTTACACATTTCCCTATGTGTGTGTGTGTGTGTGTGTGATTCCTGAGGATATGACCATGATTCCTGGGCTGTTTTGTGTTGTGTTTATTTAAATGTTCCAAGTTTCATGAATTCCTGCTGCATGACTGACTTATCAATGACACAGCCAAGTAAAAATGGCAGATTCCTGTCCTATAAATACATCAGTGGTGTAAAATCCACCATGTGGGAGAGAGAGAGGCAGTGAAACACTGCGATGATGAGTGAGTTACTCCGACTGAGAGGGAGAGAATCAGACTGAGAGGGAGTGTGTGTGAGAGAGAGAGAGAGAGAGAGAGAGAGAGAGAGAGAGAGAGAGAGAGAGATGAGAGAGAGAGAGAGAGAGAGAGAGAGAGAGAGAGAGAGAGAGAGAGAGAGAGAGAGAGAGAGAGAGAGAGGAGAGGGGAGGGAGGGAGGGAGAGAATCAGACTGAGAGGGGAGTGGTGAGAGTGAGAGAGAGAGAGAGAGAGAGAGAGAGGAGGGAGGGAGAGAATAAGACTGAGAGGGAGAGAGAGGGAGGGGAGGGAGAAAATCAGACTGAGAGGGAGTGTGAGAGAGAGAGAGAATCAGACTGAGAGGGAGTGTGAGAAAGAGAGAAGGGAGGGAGGGAGAGAGAGAAAAATTCAGAGGAAGGGAGGAAGGAAGATAGCTAAATAGGCAACGCTGACAGAGGGTGGAGTCCTGTTCACAGAGGGAGAGAGAGAAGCAGAGAGGCAGACACAATGGTAGAGAGGGAGGGAGAGAGAGAGAGACAGAGAGAGAGAGAGGGAGAGAGGGAGGAGAGTCAGTGGGAGGGAGAGTCAGGTGGGAGGGAGAGATGGCTCGATAGAGAAAGTTGAGCAAGCATGAGTCCTATCCTCACAGACTAACACTAGCCTACTCAGTCTGGATGGTGTTTCCTGAATATGGCTCTCAGAGTCCACTGTGAGCTCCTAATGGCCACTTCTCTCTCATAGGTGTGGGCAGCACTTGTTTGGTTCAGCTCACAAGTTGGACTAGAGCATGCTTCAGTGCTGCTGCCAAAACCGTTTGATTCAAGTTGTATTCAAAGGACTTTTTCCCAGTTCCCCCCTACAGCAGGTGTGGTGACATCTGCAAGCAAAGCTAGCCCAATCACACATGCTTCACAATCACCTTGTCTCACTGAGCCATGTCCACCGAGGGTGTGAACGAGTTGTGAACGCCTCCAGCTTCCACAACGTGTCTGTCTGTGTCCGGTGGGGGGATGGAAAGACTGTGTGTACCAACCTGCTGTAGACGAGCAGACTACTCTTCACAAGCTATGCCTCCCCATAGTATTAGAATATACCACTGCCCTGATTGGCTGTTCTCCTTCTGGTCTTGCCTTCTGGTCCTGTAGATGATTCGAAGCTATAGGTGTCCTCCCTACTGACTGGGCGGCTTGTATTTATTTGTTCTGTAGCCTGCCTAGCCTAAAGCATATTCTGTTTTACTCTGCCTGGCCAGCTGGCTGGCAGTAGACAAGCATTAGCCTACTTAACAGGCTTAAAACTTGCTTGTTAAACGCCACAGGGACAATTGACTTTTCTCTTTTCTCTTTTCTTTCTTTCTTTCTTTCTTTCTTCTCTCTTCTTTCTTTCTTTCTTTCTTTCTTTCTTTCTTTCTTTCTTTCTTTCTTTCTTTCTTTCTTTCTTTCTTTCTCTCTCTCTCTCTCTCTCTCTCTCTCTCTCTCTCTCTCTCTCATCTCTCTCTCTCTCTCTCTCTCTCTCTCTCTCTCTCTCTCTCTCTCTCTCTCCCTCCTTCTCTCTCTCTCTCTCCCTCTGCTCGTCCTCTCTCTTGACCTCTTCCTCGCTGCCAATGTATTTAAGGGAATCAGCATAGAGACCTTCCCAGATTGCCACGAACAAAAGTGATGTGTGCATATGCATGCGCTTACGTGTGTGTGTAGGAGGGTTTACCATGTGATGGACGGGCACGTAGAAAGCCTCCTTTCTTCCAGTGGACAAAGACGGCCCTGTGCGAGAGCCGTCTGAAGTCCGACTCGCGGCCGATGGACGGCGCCCCAACCCTGGGCTGGGCTTCAATCCTGCAGGGTGCTCCCTCCACGCCAGCCTGGTCCTCTCCGGTCTTTCCACCAGCTCGTCCTCCACAGTAGGTCCACAGAGACAGCATCTGTTCAGCACTGCTGTATGGGACTCTCTAATGTAATAAGAGCCGCACACAGCAGTCTGTGTGTGAGGAGGGATGACAGCGGGCTTATAGGACAGGGCCAGCCCATCTTATGATACCACTCAGGCCTACCGTGACCCTGGTTACCGGCCCCCCGCTGTGCGGGAGCTCAGCCCCGCGCCTCTCTCTCCTGTCTGGCCTGTGACCTGGCCTGACTGCCACCGCAGGGCACATCAGCTGAAGGGGAAGCGTCAGTCCCGCTCCTGTGGCTCAGCTGGGCTACTGGGGACTCCCCCTGGGGAAAGGACACAGGGGACAGGGAGACGAGAGTGGCTTCTGGACAGGCGGTGCACACAGATACACATACACACACATACACCGGCACACACACACACACACACTGCATCTCTCTATGTCTCTGCCTCTGCCTTTTTCTCTCAAACACCTCACATGAACCACAAACGCACGCTTGTGTGCACGTGCGCGCACCATTGTAGGCCCCCCCACCCCCCAGGGGCGCTCTGTCACAGGGAGAGGCAGGGCACAGAGGCAGGCAGGCAGGAGAGAGGGTACTTAGTAACGCACTAGTTGGTAATGTGGTCTCTGACATCACAGAGGAGAGAGACCCGGCTCCACGCTTCATTATGAGCTGAGGATCTCACCCTCCACTCCACAGAGTGTAAAGCAGCAGCCGGTTTTCACAGTAGGTGTGTGAATGAAAAATGCTGCTGCACATTGGTTTCAAATTGAGCAGGAAAAGCCATTATAGGTCGGATCGACTGGAACACTGTGCCTCACATGATGCTTTGGATGGAATATGAAATAGGTATCTACCCCTACCAACACACAGACACACACTCACACAAACACACACACACGTGTACACACACACACACATATTTGTATGGCAGTGGATGAGAGGACATTGCCAGTGGGGACTCCACCCCCCCCCCCCCCCCCCCACACACACACACACACAGCTGCCCTTATGGATAATCTTCTACAAGGAGCAGAGATAATGCTCTGGAAATGGAGACAAATGTCTTGGTTAGGAATACACATTTGTACACGCCCCACACACACGTGCACACACACATGAACACACACACTGACATAAGTGTGCTTACAATGCTGCTGTAGGATTTTCTGTTTTCAAATTCGGGGAAAGTTGAAGTCACACAACCCTGTGAGAACCATTTATGTTGCCCCCTCCCCTCTCTGTCTTTTCCCCTGCCCATCCTCTACCTCCCTCTCTCATCTCATCTCTCTCCCCTCTTCCCTCCCCCTGTTCTCGTTCCCTCCCTCCCTCCTTCTCTCCCTCTATCTTTTCTCTCCCCCCGTTTTCATTTCCTCCCTCCCTCTCTCCTCCCTCCCTCCCTCTCTCTCTCTCTCTCTCTCTCTCTCTCTCTCTCTCTCTCTCTCTCTCTCTCTCTCTCTCTCTCTCTCTCTCTCTCTCTTTCTCTCTCTCTCTCTCTCTCTCTCTCTCTCTCTCTCTCTCTCTCTCTCTCTCTCTCTCTCTCTCTCTCCCTCCCTCCCTCCCTCCCTCCCTCCCTCCCTCCCTCTATCTCTCTCTCTCGCTCTCTCCCTCCCTCCTTCTCTCCCTCTCTCTTTTCCCTCTCCTGTTCTCGTCTGAATCCTGCAAAAATCACCCCCCTCCATCTCTCCGTCTGTCTGTGCATGCGCGCGAGTGAGCTTGACTGAACGTGTGCGAGGGAGTGCGTGTCAACGAGTGTGTGCGAGCGAGTGTGCATGTGCTGCCCTGGCAAGACGTGAGCAAGCCGGGGAGAGTGAGGATAGACAGAAGAACGGCACGGAGAGGAGAGGAGAAGAGGAGAGAGGGAGGGGGATTGGATGAGGCCATGTGGATGTTTTGACGCCGGACTGTAGCTGATCTTTGGCAGGGGTGGTTTGTGAGGGTGCGAGCGTGTGTGTGTGTGTGAGAGTGAGTGTGTGTGTGTGTGAGATGGGGTCCGCTTTGGGAAGAAGAGAGGCCATGGAGAGAAAAGAGCAGAAGGCTAAAGGAGCCAGGAAGTCCAAACTCAACAGTAAGGTATCCCACTCGCTCTAACCATTATCTTCATCCCTGCCTGTCTATCAGTGTTTGATCTCTTCCTTTCTGCTTTTCTTTCGCTCTATCCCCCTCTCGGCCCCTTTCTCATCCTATTTACCGGCGCTCGGCCTCTTCTCTCTACCTCTCCTCTCTCTCTCTCTCTCTCTCTCTCTCTCTCTCTCTCTCTCTCTCTCTCTCTCTCTCTGGTCTTGTCGTTCTGCTCTGCTGCATGTTAGTTGTGTGAAGGCTGGTGCAGTCCTGTCTCCTACTCCTCCAGCATGCTAATGTTTCTCTCTGCACTCTGCCTGTCTTGTTTCCATGTCAATGTGTACGTGAGATAGACAGAGTGTGTGTGTCTGTGTCAGAGTGTGTGTGTGTGTGTGGTGTGTGTGTGTGACGATCTGTCAGTGGGTGCTCCCAGGACAATAAACAGCCTTGTGGTGCTTTGTGTCTATTATCATAATTCTTTGCTCCTGGCCACATTCCTGTCACAACCCCAGTATTGATGCCTAGGGCTGGGGGCTGGCGGCCAGGCCTGGGCACTGCTCTGACAATGTTGGCTTATCCACTATCTCTGTGTTATTGGTGTGTGTGGGGTGTATATTTGTGGTGCGCTTGTACACTTGTGGAGAGAAACTCTGGCTTGTCAAGCTTCTCGACCAAGGAGACTTCCTGGAGGTGTGAGGGGCCACACAGGATATCTTCCGTCCTCCTGTACAAACCTTCGGTCACCAGTGCTTGATAGAGCGGTACGCAGGGGTGCGGGCCCCTGATGCCACCGTTTCAGACCAGTTTGTTCCAGTCTCAGGGGAGGACTGTGTGGAGAGCTGTCACTCATCCAGCTGCCTCCCAGCACCGAGCAGGTGTCACGCTGTCTCAGAGCCTGCCTGAGGGCAGCCACTGTCCTGGACCACTCTCCTGGTCCTGCTCCACACTTACTCTCAAAGTATCACCTCAGACTATACTCTCTCTCTCTCTCTTTCTTTCTCTCTCTCTCACACACACACCACGCCACACGCACGAGTAGCGCACACGCACTGTAAGAGCAGGGCCGGGATCTCAGAATTCCTTTCGTCTGTCCCCCGCTACTATTAAATCAATCAGACAAATGCAATTACAGGATGCCATTGAATCAATAGATTGCTAGAGGACCGGTAGGAATGTCCTGATTACTGTAAACTGATCAGATGCAGCCTGCTACAGGAGATCAATACCACAGCTGTCTCCTGTAGGCTTATCGGTTAATAGCTCCAGCCACTACTGTGTTTAACCCGATGTGTGTATGTGTGTGTGTGTGTGTGGTGTCACAATGTGTGTAAGGGCTAGCAACTCTGCAAATCCCAACCCTGCACGTTGGCGTGCATGCTTGTAGGTCATGGCGATGGGAGCCTAGCAGAGCCACTGTTGAATGTGACGTAATTAGTCCTTACAAAGCGTAAGATCCTTCGTCCTCCTCTCTGTGTACAGAGAGCTCTGGGGGATGCGAGAGCTAAGACCGAAGAAAGAGGGGGAATGAGAGGACAGGAGTGAAAGAGAGAGAGAAAGAGAGGATTGATTGTGCAGGGGTCAGTGTAGTGCTCTGAAACCAGGCCATGTAGAAACTCTTGCCTGAGGCTCTACATACTACGCCACCAGAACACTCATCTACGCCCATAGAATGGTCACAACTCTTTTTCTCTTTCCGGCCCTTTCTTTCAACGCAGCTGTCGCCTCAGGTCCCTGCTAGATGTAGTCTTGAACCTCCCTCGTTCTGTCTCTATCTCTCTCTCTCTATCTCTCTGTCTTTATCTCTCTATCTCTCTGTCTCTATCTCTCTGTCTCTATCCTCTATCTCTCTGTCTCTATCTCTCTATCTCTCTGTCTCTATCTCTCTATCTCTCTGTCTCTATCTCTCCCCTTCTTTTTCTCTTCCCCCTCTTCCTCTTCCCTATATTTTCTTTCTCTTCATATTCACCGTGATGTCACTACCCTCCCCCTTCTCTCTCTCTCTCTCTCTCTCTCTCTCTCTCTCTCTCTCTCTCTCTCTCTCTCTCTCTCTCTCATCTCCATGTCTCCATCTCCTGGTCAGCTGTCTCTTCAGCCCAGTGTGTATCTTTTCCCTGGAGACAGGACGCCTTAGCTCCACACAGCATGTGTGACACCATTACATGGTTGTCATGTCAGCCAATAAAAAGACCAAGTGGTAGTGTACCCAGGGCAGTCAAGACGATACAGCTCAAATGATTCACTGCCTGATCAACTACATAACCCACAAGCCCCAGCCACCACCTCATTCCACCCTAACCTATCCACTGTACCTTATCCATCCTCACCTACTCCATTCCACTCATTAAGATATTCAGTGGGAACCTGATGCAACTCAGTGAGCCTTGTTTGAGTCGGGTTGTACAGTATCACGTCTGAGAGGGGTTGTGGTTCGTTGTGATGCATTGTGGCTCTCTGTCTGTCAGCCTGTTTGGCTGTTGTGTCCGTGCGTCCATCTGTCCTAAAGCACATGACTGCTCCTGATTCAGCGATTCTCTTTCTCTGGGCCTCTATGTGCTTCTGATGACAGCATGCATTCCACTCATTCCCTCTGCCCACTGCTACATGCACGTACACACACACACACACACACACACACACACACACACACACACACACACACACACACAGAACAAGAAACAGAACAAAAAAACATTAATATATTTATAATGGCTATTTGTTTTTTCTTTGTGTTCTTTGACTTGAATGAGTTTTACAATGACAATGGTTATTGTGGTTAATGGTTAATGGTTATTGTGTTTGTGGCAGATTGCCTTGAGTCATTTTGTACTGCTGCAATACTAACTGATCTCGGGGCAGATCTTGCAGGGCCACTAGAGTTCTGTGTAGTTTTGCTGCAGTGAGCAGTCCTTCTGGTTTACCTCACAACCAAACAACATCTTATCTTGACCATTTGTGTTCTGCTGAATGACGCTGGATGAAACGTTAGGCCATTCATGTATGGTCTGCCTCTGGACCACTGCAGCTCTCAGTTGACAGCCCAGACAGAGATGTGAATAAGGGCCCAGAGCTTTTTGTGATGTGTTTTTGTGACGAATGTGTGTTTGTCGGCTGACGGGTATAACCTTATTGTCAGCACAACATTAATTATGATAGTGCAGACTATGCCGAACAATACTTAGCTTTTACTCTATGGAGTGGCTGAGTGTGCACAGTGTGTGTGTGTGTTACAGTGATTGGTGCAAGGTGGGGTGGGGTGTGAAGGGGAGCCGGTGACGGTCCACACACACAAAGCCAGTTGTGCAAAGCTTGCCCTCCCCTCTCGTCCCCTGGTCTGCTTCCCCCTGCCCTGCCTGGCTGTAGCGTACAGGACCAGCACAGAGCCCAGACACCATGCTGCTGCGACCGGAAAGGGCCATCAGAAGCCGGGCCCTTGAGGTTAGACACCCCACAGACCCTCTCACTACTGAGACTCTTTTAGACCGGGCGTCTGACATAGACACACACGCACGGAGACAAGTCACCGTAGCAGAGATTGGCTAGAGGGCTTGCTAATTATGCTTTGTTTGTTGTGGTGCTTATCTACTTACTGGACAAAAAAATCTCTGGTCATTGTGGCTAGAGTCTTCTGTTACTCCTCACTTGTTTAGTGTTTCGGGTGTTGAGTGCTGTCAGTTTAGGGCAAGCTGGGACGACTCCGAGGGGATTAAGCTGAGTAGAGTTGTTACTTGTTTTTGGAATTCATTTTTGACAATCCCGACCTATTGGTAAGCATATAACAAGTTGGGGATTATCTGTCTAATGCTTGCAACACTCTGCTTGGGGAATACATTTTGTTTGACGTCCCTCCGAATACTGCTGTTTGTTTTGAAAAACAAAGCACGGTAATTTACTGCTACAATGAATGTGCGTGTGCGTGCGTGTGTGTGTTAGAGAGAGGGGGGGGTTTGCACAGATTGCTTGTGTCAGCACATGGCTTTGGACCTGCCAATGTAATATATTTGTAGTTAAGCGAGGGGCGGGGGGGTGATTGACGGTACTGTATTTTTGTGGTGGATGGAGATCTGTTGGTGGATGTCCACCTGTGTTACCATCAGGCTGGTAATGGTCTACTGTAGCACAATGCTGCCTGCCTGTCAGACTGCTGGCTGCACAGGATCATCAGAGTATCTATCTATCTATCTATCTATCTATTTATCTATCTACCTCTCTTTCTCTCTCTAATCTCTCTCTCTTTCTCTGTGAACAAGTCTCTATCGCTCTCGTTCTCTCTTTCTATTGTTTTTTTCTTTCTCTCTGTACTCTCTCTTTGTCTCTCCCTCGTTCTCTCCCCCCTCACACTCTCTGTCTCTTGTTCTGCCTCTGTCTCCCACTCTCCTCTCTCTTCCAAAATGCAGCATCCCTCTTCCAGTCTTTCTCTCCAGGCTGTTTCCTTCTCCCCTTCTCCCTCCCTCCTCCTTCTCTCTGAAAAACCTGTAGGAGGAAGGATATTATTTCAGACCAGGGGGAAATGATCCTGATCTTCATGATGTTACTGGTTAATGTGGGGGGGGGGGGAGACACGCGAATGTGAGTGTGATGGGCAGACATACACCGTAAAAAAAACTTGTGTGTAAACACCCTAGATGATCCATGCATTCGAGACTGTTGCCATGGTAACATAAATTCATTGCCGCGTTAGCATGTGGTGGCTTGTTGAATTAGACCAGTGAATCATACCAGAAATGTGTGATGGCTATGCTGAATTAGTACAGTTGGTGTGTGGTGTGTCTGCATGTTTGTACGTGTGTGTGTGTGTGTGTGTGTTTATGCGCTCGCACTCTCACGTCTATGAAAGAGGTCTCCAACATTCATTCAGAGATGTTCAAACCCACACACACACTCTTCCATTGATGGGCTGGTTGTGTCTCAGTAATGCTTGTCTGTCTGAGATACTCTAGCTAGCACACAATGCAGCTTCCTCCTCCAGATCTGGCCCCGAGCACAACACACGCCCCTCCCCTTTGTTTCTCCCTGTATTACATGTAAAGCATGCTAGCTATGGATATTTACTAATATTAACATAAAGTCTACGCACACACATACTCACATAATAGTTCTGATCCCTTCTGGTGGCTTATATCAAGCATTGTGCGGCTCTAAGTAGCAGTTATATGCCCTCAGGGAAATTTAAACACCCACATTAGGACCCAAAGGTTGATTCAAATGCTCAGATATGGAGCTCCTTCCAAACCCATCAACATAACACTTAACATTAAACACTTTGTGTCTTTATGCATTCAGCAGACTATATTGACATTCAATGCTTCAAAATAGATTTGAGCCAACAGATTGGTTACAGCCTACAGTAAGCATGTGCTCGGGAGTGTGAGCACGTTGCTCTTAATCTCCTTTGTTAAAACATCGTACTACACCAAACTGACTAATTTATGCAGTCTTAATGTCAATTATGTCCATATTTATGAACCATTGTTCAGTGTGTGTTGTTGTGAATTCCAGTGTCTTCTTGAGTAAGGAACCAGCATCCATGAAATATTTCCTTTTACAAATTTAACACGGGGCACTTGCATTAAGCATGAAAGGTCACTGATAAATTGAAGTGAATGCCAAAAGCATCCTAACATATTAGCATTATTAGTCTACAATAAGCTTTCGATAAGCTTTTCAACAAATGACCTCACCAATCAGGGGGGAAGTTAAAGCATGTTTTGGTCCCTCTTTGGTTCATCATTTGTTAGTTTTATTGCTTTTGAAAAATATTCTATAAAGAGTCAGGTGTTCAGGCCCACACACTCTTTATAAGGATTAGTGACAAGTTCAATGTACAGTCTACTAAGAAGTCTGTGTTGTCATGCGTTAGTGTGTATACCTGTGCTGGTGGGCACTGTAGTTTACTTGTGTGACAGTGTCAGTTGTCACTCAGAGGGCTTCTTAGCAGTGCCACCAAAAAGCTGTCTGAGGTTTGTTCATGCTGAGATGGACTCGGGATCTGCTCTGGGCCTAGAAGTAGCCAATAGTGTCATCAAAACGGTGACATAGCACTGTCCCTGAACGTTGCAAAGGCACAGTATGACGCTAGGCTTGCTGTGTGTAAACAGTAGGCAAACATCACAACATGTTTATTTACTGATATCGTTACAAATGCACTGCTTGACTCTGAGGCTACGGTTACAAAGTAGGATTGGCTGACACAGAACATTACTCTGTTGGTGTTGCAGAGATAGCCGCTAGAGCAGTGCTCTGAGCGGGTTAGTGTGACTGTGCTCTCACTGTGAGTGCTGGCACTCCTCACTCGGGTCTGTGCCTCATGATAGGAGGTGAGGAACTGGTAAAAACACCATTTAACAAGCTTTTATCTCCCAAACTCTCCTTTCTCTCTCTTTTTCTCAAATTCCCATTCTGATGTACCTTTGCCTCCTTTTTCTAGTCTTCCATATCTTCATCATCTTCCTCATCTTTCTGTCTCTCTCTCTCTCTCCTCTCTCTCTCTCTCTCTCTCTCTCTCTCTCTCTCTCTCTCTCTCTCTCTCTCTCTCTCTCTCTCTCTCTCTCTCTGTCTCTCTGTCTCTCTGTCTCTCCCTCCATCCTCTTATCCATGTGACTCTGTCCTGTGTGTTTCCATGTTTCTGTACTTCTAGTACATTTTTAATGGGAACATGCTTCTAGACCACCAAGCTCTGCAAGGAATCCATGAATTATAGAAATAAACTGACAAATAAAAACTTGTTAAATTCTTTTGGCCTAAGGAAAAAGGTTTCAATGAGGGGGGGAAATGCCATTTTGAAAATGAACCTTAAGATGGAGGCTGAAGACTGTAAGCTACACAGTTGCCAAAGCCTGTCCAGTCTCTTGTAGATGTCACCTTGCCTGACCACAGATGTATAGTATGTCTGCCATGTGGTGCACAGATAAATAAGAAACAGGAAAACCTTTAACACCACAAATACGGTGGCTTGTATTCCGATGACAAGGTTAGAACCGCCTAATATACTGTCGGATGGTTTGTATACTGTGAGCACTCAGATGTAGAGGATGTGAGGTCGTAAGGGTCCTCTGCTTAGTGAGGCTCTTTACACTCTGGCCTCGAGTCACTTTAGTGAAATGGGATGGAAACTCTGCTTGAGGGGTCTCAAGGCCAACAGAGCTGGCTTCAACCCACCTTCAAAGCACACAGCACTCAGCGCTCAGCGCATAGCACAGCAGGCCAAGGCCGAGGCCTGCCTCCGCCACCCCGCTGTGACTTCCAGTCAAGCCGTGGCCCTTCTGGTAGCAGTGGCTGGCAGCCCTGATGTGTCAGGATGTGTGTGGGCCCCCGGCCGGAATCAGGTTTAACATGACTACCGTTTACAGCAATGTCAGACAGCTCTGTGGTTGCGGCAGCACCATCATCAACCCCTGCCCCCCTCCCGCAGAGAGCTGGAACATGCTCGCTGAACCAAAGCGTTTTGGGAGTTCCCCACAGTATGCAGAGTCCGATGACACGTGCATGCCCCATTCCGGCTGCTTCAAGGTGAGCGGGTGTACAGGGTGACTTTGTTAACGTCATGTTTGAGATATGCATGCTGCCACAGGAAGTGGTATCAGGACCTCGGCTGCCGTGTTGCGGACAGGCCTTATCACACGGTTGATTTGGTGGAGATGCAATAAGACGACGGATGTAGAGCTGATGCAGATAACTGAATGTATCTCAGCTGTGCTATTGCTCACAGTTACTCAGGCTTCAATAGCTGCTGTCCCAGCTGTTGTGGTATTTCTGTTGAGCACTAATGTTCCTGAGTAGGGGCTGCAATGGGAAGCTGTACTCCTTGTGTGTGGGTCTGATTTAGATTCAGTAGCCCTCCAGCAAAACAGCCTCATCTCCCCATTCAGCATCTGGGAAAGAGAGGTCAAGGCCGGGTCCATCCTCAACCTGCTTACTTAAGACCCAGACCAGAGAGGAGAGGGACATGGCAAAGTGGATCACTCAGGGGCTGCTTAGTGTTCTGTCCGTTGTTGATGAAATACCGGATTATTTTGCTGTTCTGGTACTGTGGTGTTTTGTTGTCTAAGCAGTGTGCTGCCGGCTTGCGTCAGATCAGGGTGGATTCTGGGTGAACAGGCGGAGCCCTGTGCCTCTTCCCAGACGGGCGGAGCTTGCTACAGCACTCTTAAGACCTGGGGCCTTGCTGCCGGGACGAGAGGAAGGGTGACTGGGGGCTTGGAGGAGCCTGACAGTCTTCAGCTTCTGAATCAGATCATCCATGGGTTCACCTGGACAGTCTGCGGACCTGGGAGTCTTAGTGGGAACGAAAGAGGGACACACAGACATGCGGACAAACATAGGATTTGCTTGGTCTCTTTGATTTTCCTGGCCTCCTCTTCTGAGCTTTATCAGGTGGCAGCAGATGAAGCCCTGGAGTGGGAAGGGGGGGGCCAGGGGAGGGGAGGCCGAGGGAGAGAATGGAGGGGAGTGGAGGCCAGGGGAGGGGAGGGGAAGCCAGGAAAGAGGAGGCCAGGGGAGAAGCCAGGGGGAAACACAGCAGAGCAGAGGTTCCCACCCTTTGCTCTGAGTTTTAGAAGAAAATCCACAGGAGCATCCAGAATTAATTAGTGACTGAAGGATGGAGATAGGCACTCACTCTCTCTCTCTCTCTCTCTCTCTCTCTCTCTCTCTCTCTCTCTCTCTCTCTGTCTCTCTCTATCTCACTAAAGCTCTATTATTGACACAGTTACACAGCATAAATCAAATGGCCCCATTGGAGCGTCATCTATAATCACATTGAGAGTAGAGAGCGGACAGCCCACAGTGAGACTCCAACTGAATCAGGAGGCTATCTGCTCTTGTAAATAACCTGGTAAATTGCTCTGGATCACAGAACTCGATTATTGCTACGTGTCGTGCCTGCTTCCGGCACGGCGGACTATAAAGTATCACCTCAGACTGTACTCTCTCTCTTTTTCTCTCCCTTTCTCTCTCTCTTTTTCTCTCCCTTTCTCTCTCTCTCTCTCTCTCTCTCTCTCTCTCTCTCTCTCTCTCTCTCTCTCTCTCTCTCTCTCTCTCTCTCTCTCTCTCTCTCTCTCTCTCTCTCTCTCTCTCTCTCTCTCTCTCTCTTTGTTCTCTCTTTCTTTCTCTTCCTCTCTCTCTCTCTCTCTCTCTCTCTCTCTCTCTCTCTCTCTCTCTCTCTCTCTCTCTCTCTCTCTCTCCTTTCTGTTCTCCAGTAGTCCGTCCCTGGTTTGAAATGACTGCCATGTATCCTCAGAGAGGTGATGATAGGGAAACTCTAAACTGATAGCTACATCCTCGGGGTAGGAGAGGAGAAATCCAATATGTCCTCAGGATTGAAGACTGTCTTGGAGGAGGCAGAGTAATCTGAGGGTGTAGAGACCACAAGGCTGGAGAGACAGAGTAGACAGGGAGTCATAGACAGAGTTAATACTGTTTATGCAATAAGAGCCTTACAAGAGCGCCACTCCAGAGGAAATATCACACACATCAAACAAAGCAGATCACTAGCAAACCATCCCTCCGCCCCACATCTGCATTATACAGTACACACACAAGGACACACACACGCGCGCACACACACACGCGCGCAGTGCTCTTCCCAAACACGCTCACTGACTGCCAAGGTTCTCTTTGTATCCCATCACCATAACAACTGCCTCACAGATCGTCTGAAAAAAAAAAACGTAGTGAAGTGAATTTCTCTCACTCAGTGATACTCGGAGATGGTGAGAGTAGCACTGAGTAGAAACGGTCCTCTCCTAGCATGTGTGTGTGTGTGTGTGTGAGAGAGAGTAAGCAGGAGGGAGGATACTCGAGGCGGGAGGGCTGGAGATGGTAGACTGTGACAGAGAGGGGGAGAGATGTGAGGTTGAGGAGGAATAAAGGGAGCGTTTTTTGGGAAGAACGAGGAATACATTTGCCGCCACACATGGTGAGTGGTACAAAGAAGAAGAAACGCCCGCTTGTTTCTGTTAGGCAGTGAGCCTGGTGGAAGCTCACTATGCTCATGTGTCTCTGTTAAATGTGAATGCCTCTGCATCTGTTGGGGCATGTGTCTGCATGAGTTTCTTCGTTGTACTTGTGTCTGTATTTCTCTGTGTCTGTGTGTGGTGAGGAGCTCTTTCGTGCATGCGGCTGTTATGTAACAAGTGAGGCAGAAAGGGAACCTTGAGAGAATGCAGTAATGATACAGGATCTGTGGCGAGTCCCTTCTCACCTAGAGCGATCATATCCACACGCGTGATGTTATCTCGCTGCAGAGCCACAACCTACACTTCAAACAGGACTGTGTCTCTGTTGAATCCTCTGAGGGTTTTTCAATATTGTATTTGCTATTAAAATGTCTTATCTACAGTACAGGGCATTTGAAGTCAGTCCGTTGTGTTGGTTCTACTTTTTTTGTTTTGCACATTTGGACATTTTGAACAATGATCCATGCATCCATCAAGATCTAACCAGATTAAATCAACAAGTTGTGTTTTAACATTCTATAATTCGCGAGGTTCTGAAACTTCCGTGTATAAATGTCCAGGATATGCCAGTGAAGGAATGGAAGATAAGGCTGTGACTACAGTATGTCTCTGTGCAAGTGTGCACTGTTGTTTTATGAATGAGTTCTCATGCATTGCGTACAAGATGCATGTGTATTTAATGAACGTTATGATCCTGAATGGGATCAGGCTGGATGACTGGTGTTTCATCACAGGGCAGTGTCCAAATGCAAGGTAAAAGATGACTGTGTTTTCCTTTATTTGGACTACATATCATAGTCTATGTTTTCTCATTCTTAATGAGGCGTGTTGTTCCTCACTTAATAAGTTCGTATCCAAGGCTGTGTCTAACTTTTCCATGTTGACTGACAGTAGAAATACGCACACACACACACACACACACACAGAGATGGCTGTGAGCTTCCAGCTTTCATCTCTCACCTGCATTATTAAACACCCTATCCACACGAGGGTTACATCATGCAATCACACGTTATCTCTCTGCTTCTCTCTCTCTCTCTCTCTCTGCTTCTCTCTGTCTCTCTGTCTGTCTCTCTCTTTCTTACACAGGCGAACCTGAAGAAGTTCATGGAGTATGTTCAGCAAAGGAACATGGAGAAGATCTCCAGGTTCCTGGAAAAAGGACTGGACCCCAACTTCCACGACCCAGAGACGGGAGGTCAGGAGTTCCACGCCTCTAGGCCCCCCAAACAAAATCCCCCAAAACGAACGTTGTGTGATTGGCATGAACCTTTGCACCCTCCCTGAATCAGAATCCCACACAGAGCAGCACACTGTCTTCCTGAATGGTTTCTGCCAGGGGTATGACTCCGATGAAGAGCTTGGCCAGACACACGGCCATTCAGCCATCCCTGCTGGAAATGCATGCTGGATGAGTCTGGGCTACTTATCATGCTAATATGCTCATGTTAATGCGAGTGTTTATAACCTGATGTTTGAACGGGTGACCTGTGCTCTTTCTGGATGGGCAGACATTACAGGGAACAGAGAATATAACACTGCACCACAATGACCACGTCTCTGCATCCTCTTCTTGGTGTGTGTGTGTGTGTGCGCGTGTGTGCAGAATGTCCCCTGACAATGGCGTCTCAGCTGGAGGGCTGTGCAGAGCTTATCAAGGGGCTGAAGAGTGGAGGGGCTCACCTGGACTTCAGGACAAGAGACGGCATCACTGCCTTGCACAAGGCTGTGCGCACCAAGAACCATACAGCGCTCATAGTGAGTAAAAACCACCCACACACTACACACATCCATACCCATGAAGCCACTTCAGTCCATTGCCTCTTCCGGTGTGTACGAACTACTGGAAGTGCTCTTGTCTGGCCTTGTTAAAATGGTGTAGCCCCAACCTGAGTCACTATTGAATTAGTCTGGGTGCTCTTTGCATGTTTGCAGCCCCATCACAAAGCCTTCTGCGTCTCCATTGAGTGGACTTGAATCATTTTCCATGAGTCATGTGATTGTTTTCGTTTTTTCACTAGGGCTGTTCAGGTCTGCTCTTGTGCCTGCCCATTTCCTGGATGGAACACTTTGGAATATTCAGAGTCATTGCCACAGTGCATACAATCCATTCAAAACCATCCCAGTGATTTTTGTGATCATTCTCTCCCCATTCCTTCTCCTCTTCCTCCGCTGTCCTCCTCCCCGTTCTCTCACTCCTTATCCACTTCCTGCTGCCTCCTATTTCCTCTTCCTCCCCCTCCCGGCTGTTAGACGTTGTTGGACCTGGGTGCATCACCTGACTACAAGGACAGTCGAGGATTGACGCCACTCTACCACAGCTCTATGGTGGGAGGAGACCCCTACTGCTGTGAACTGCTGCTCCACGACCACGCTCAGGTGGGCTGTGTGGACGAGAACGGCTGGCAGGAGATCCATCAGGTAACGCACACACACACAGACGTTGACCCCCAGACCAATGTACACACTCCAATTGAGGCCAGGCACACAAACCACACATGTGAAGCAGACACAAACATGGGCGTGTTTGTTTAGCTTTTCTTGTGGGGATTCACTATTCGATCCAATTCAAAATTCTTTATTTCCCTAACCCTCAAACCTAACCCTAATCCTAACCATAACCTTAACAGTAACCCAAAAACCAAACCCCACCTTAATCCTAACCCTAATCCTAGAACTATCCCTAACATCCAACCCCAACCCTGAATGTAATTTTAACACTAACAGAAATTCTAACTAACCCCAAAACTCTCCCCATGGTTACATTTTTCCTGGTCTCCACAAGAATAGTTAAACACTCACACACACTCACGCAAAAACATGCACAATATTTTTCGGTTGTAATACGGGCTGACTGGAACTCCCAAGGCCTACTGTATAAACCAGTGGCCTGGGGGTCTATGGACAAGCGCCTGTCTGTCCGTGGCAGATATCAGGCTTCCTGATGCACAGTAAGGAGAGCAAATGCTGCCTAATGTGGAGACTTCATACACACATAGCCTTCAGCAATGCCCAGAATCTCCCTACACATAATGGTTAGTGCTGCCTCACTGTTTGACGAGCCCTTTGGGATTTTTAGTTTATGTTTAGGTAGCCAAAGAGAGAGTAGCCTTTGCATGTACAGAACGTATGTGTGTGTGCTTGTTTTTTGACTGTAACCAAGGAGACAAATTTGGGAGTCGTCAAATTGTTGGAACATAGAAGAGCAATCACCAGAATAAAAAGAAATGACCTGGAAAATGGAAGACTTGATGGAACGGATATTTGATGTTTTAAAAGATGTCATCCAGTACTTTCTCGTCAATTCAAAGTCAAAATGAGTTCCTTATTTGACTTCGAACAGAAGTAAGACTGGGAGCAGGAAGATGGAGTGCAAAGACAGCGTGAGACAGAAGGATGCGTCAAGAACTGAGCCACGGAGGCCTGGGTGCTGCAGCCTCTGTCAATATGCCTAACACCCCTGTTTCCACATCATTAGACCTACCCACCACGTCTCTCTCTCTCTCTCTCTCTCTCTCTCTCTCTCTCTCTCTCTCTCTCTCTCTCTCTCTCTCTCTCTCTCTCTCTCTCACCTCTCTCTGTCTCCCTCTCTCTCTCTCTCCCTCATCTTTGTAGCTTGTCTGGAGACCATGCTTACCCCCCTGCATGTCTAGCCTTGTCTCTCTCTCTGAAAGTATGGTGTCTCCCTGACAGCCCATCTGTCCAAACACTTGGGCTGCACAGTACAGCCTCAGAAGGGGTTTGCTTAGAGGTCCCCTGAAAGGGAGCGAGAAAGAGGACCAATCGGACGAGGACAGGGAGCTGAGAGATGGAAAAGGGGGTTTGCAGTATGAGTGTGATACCGGCAAAATGGCAAGATAAACGCAATACACAAGAGAAAAAAGAAGAGATGAAGACGTTCAGGGATAAGAGATTAAACAAAGGGAGGAATATTGAGATGCTGTAGAAAAGGATAGTAGCAATAGTGAGAACCCTGAAGGGTGTTCTGCTTGGATCTTCAGTCTTAGCTCCTCCTGCATGACCTCTTGGGCAGGCATGACTGGACCGTAGGACAGATGTTCTCTCTCTCTCTTGTTCTCTCTCTCTCTCTCTCTCTCTCTCTCTCTCTCTCTCTCTCTCTCTCCATCTCTCTTGCTTTCTCTCTGTCAGTGCCTCTTTATTTCTCTATATTGTCTCTCGCTCACTTGCTCTCGCTTTCTCTCTCCTTCTCTCCGTCTCTGTCCCTCGTCTCCCAAGCATCAGTATTCTAGTAGGGCCATTGGTGAATAATAGGATCCACAGCCGAAGGTCTGATAAGAGACAACAATCCCAGCTTCATTTGCGCTGTGCCTCCGTGCTGTCACTCTGACCAGGACAGAACCATGGGGAGAGGCCGAGTGTGTGTGCTTGTTTGTGTTTCAAACAGGCCTGAGATGAAGGGGGGCGAAACGGCCTGTTCCCTTCATCCGCGGACTTTTCTGATAGGGAGAAAACTGACCAATTCAAGGTCATTCCACCAGCTAGCGCATCTGTCCACCATACAATACCGCTCTACTGTGGCCCACTATCCAGGTACACAACGTAGAGCCTGCAGTACTGTGTACCCCGAATGGATTAGGAACTTATTTCAACCCACCCCCCCCCTTCCCTCCTCACTCCCACAGGCATGTCGCCACGGCCACGTGCAACACCTGGAACACCTGCTGTTCTACGGAGCCGACATGAGTGGGCAGAATGCGTCTGGAAACACAGCCCTGCACGTGTGTGCTCTCTACAACCAGGTACCCCACTGTGTGTCTGCTGTGGGAGTGAGAGAGCGGGGTGTCTTTGTGTGTGTGTGTGTGTGTGCGTGTGTGTGTGTGTAGAGTTTGTGAGTGCTCGTTTGAAGTGCTCTGATCCCCTACCTGGTCAGTACTCCTCTCACCCCGGCCACAGACTCTGCAGTCCCTTCACATGTGGGAAGCCCTACAGACGATGACACTGCTGCTCGAGTAGCAGTCAACTGCTTCGTTCCCTCAGATGTCCACCTTCCAAACCTCGGACTCAAACGTCGACTCCACTCTCTAACCTCCCACCTTACCTCACCCCACCTCACCCCACCCCACCTGCCAGCTGTGACTCAGTGTAACACCTTTAGACTCTTGCAAAACTTTGCACCTTACATTTCCTTGCACCACTCTGTTTTTGCACTTATTTAATCTGCCATTAAACCTTATTCGCTTTTATACCCTCAGTTAAAAAGCGAATACTTTTTGCACTCCTGGTTAAATGCAAACTGATTTTCGTT